>NC_092826.1:92448532-92688532 GCF_039878825.1 Excalfactoria chinensis
GCCAGCTCCATGAGCTCCTCAATCAGGATCCATGAGGGTATCCCAAAAGCAGATGTTCAATTATTTTATTAGGGCTGGTGTTCTACTTGCGAATATTGATCAACAGCCCAACCATGTCCTCAAAAATTCCAACATTACTCTAAGAAACAAAGGGTACAAGTTATAGAAAGAAGGCCAACAACAATGTGGAATTTAGAGGACTTCACTGTTCCCAACAAAAAGAAGCAGCCACCTCAGGTGTCTCAGGCCATAATGCCTGAGCCACTGGAAACAAGAGATTTGGCCTTAGCCCAGTTGATGTTGTGACAAGGGATATCAGTCCCCGTAGGGGCTCCAGATGGGACCAGAGGCCCTATGTGGAATTAACAATATTCCGGTCCTGGAAAAATGTCCAGAGGGTTATGTCCCTAGTCAACACAGGGGCAGAAACATTGATAATTTATGTAGATCCAGCTAGGTTTAATGGTGATGGAGTGATGATTGGAGGACAGACCATTTCAGTCACCCAAACCTGGTTGAAATTGGAGGTTGGGCATCTCCCACCCCAGGAGTATAAGGTATCTATTGCTCCAGTGCAAGAATATATTCTGGGCATAGATCTCCTATGGGGTCTATCTCTCCAGACGACTGTGTGTGAGCTCAGGCTCTGACAAAGGTGCATTACTGTCCAGGCAGCGCAGGAAATATTGAGAGGCCATGTGAAACATGTGCCTATTTGTCTGCCAAAACTGTGCTGGATTACTAATGTAAGTATACTCATGTATACTTACTAATGTAAGTACAGACTCCCAGGTGGGCAAGATGAAATACCGAGAATGGTGCAGGAATTGGAAAAAGTAGGTATTATAAGACCTGCAAATATCCTGTATAATTCTCCCATATGGCCAGTGCAGAAGTCAGGTGGAGCATGGAGAATAATGGCAGATAACAGAATTAAACAAGGTCACACACCTATTCATGTGCCCATGCCTAATATTTCCTCCCTAATGGACACAATAAGTAGAGAGATTAAAATATACCATTGTGTTTTACATTTGGCAAATGCATTCATCAATGTTTGGATTGCTGAATAATCGCAAGACCAGTTTGCATTCACATGGAAAGGCAAGCAGTGGACCTTTCAGGTCCTGCCACAAGGGTACATACATTTGCTGACATACTGTCACAATCTAGAGGCGCATGACCTGGCTAAATGGGGAAAACCCAATAATGTCAACTTATATCACTATACTGATGATCTCCTGTTAACATCTGATTCATTAGAGGCAGTGGGACAAGCAGCAGATTTGTTAACCACCTATCTGCAAGAAAGCGGATGGGCTATAAATCCTCAGAAGGTGTAAGGTCTGGGCTTATCTGTGAAATTCTTGGAGGTAGTTTGGTCAGGGAAAACCATAGTACTACCTAGTGCTGTAATAGATAAGGTTCAAGCATTTCCAGTCCCTATGACACCAAAGCAGCTGCAGGAATTTTTAGGTGTACTGGGGTACTGGTACTCCTTCATACCTCAGTTAGCTCAGCTGCTGAGGCTGCTGTACAAACTTACAAAGAAGGGACAGCTATGGGATTGGGGGAAAGCAGGACAGGGCGCTTTCCAACAGGTGAAACTGGCAGTTAAACAAGCCCAGGCACTGGGTATATTTGATCCTACCCTCCCAGTTGAATTGGATGGTCATGTTACTCAGAATGGCTTTGGCTGGGACCTGTGGCATTGCCAGAGTTCTGTTCAGACCCCTATTGGTCTCAGGTTTGGCATGGAGCAGAATAAAAATATAGTGTGATTGAAAAACAGTTACTGGCTGCCTATTTGGTATTGCAAGCAGTAGAGCCAAGAACCCAAATGGCTGAAATTTTAGTTAAAACCACTGTGCTGATTCAGGGGTGGGTAAAAAATCTGACCCACCTTCCTAAGATGGGGGTGCCCCAAGCACAAACAGTGGCACAATGGGTTGCCTGTCTCAGCCAGAGGAGTAGTCTGTCTTCATCACCACTGAAAGAAGAATTACAGAAGATCCAAGGCCCAGTGATGTACCATAGTGATGCACCAAAAGAAACATTTGTCACTCTACCAGAGAAGAGTCCCATTCAGGAAAGAAAATATCCCGTTCCTGAAGATGCCTCGTACACGGATGGATCCAGCCAGGGCAACCCACGCAAGTGGAGAGGGATAGCAAATCACCCCTCCACTGAGACAATCTGGTTTGATGAGGGAGATGATCAGAGCAGCCAATGGGCAGAATTGTGAGCTGTGTGGATGGTGATAACCAAGGATATCCTGTGATGTTATCCTGAACATCTGCACAGATAGCTGGGCTGTGTACTGGGGGTTTACTCTTTGGATTGCACAGTGGACCACCCAGGAATGGGACTATCCATGCCTGACCAATCTGGGGTAAAGACATGAGGTTAGACACACAGAATACAGTTAAACACAGGAATGCACATGTCTACCATGTCTCTGGTCACTGACCCCTACAGTCACTGAGAAATGATGAAGCTGACACACTGGCCTGAGTTCAATGGATTGAGAATTCACAGTCTGAGAACACTGCCTGTTGGTTACACCAGAAACTATGGCATGCTGGACAAAAGATAATGTAGGCAACTGCTAAAGCATGGGGGCTGCCCGTACAACTACCTGACATCGCCCAGGCATGCTGAGACTGAGATGCTTGCTCTAAGATGAGACCGAGATCACTGCCTGAAACAATGGCCCACATTGCTAGAGGACACAATCCTCTCCAGAGATGGCAGGTTGATTACATCAGGCCCCTCCCTTGGTCTGAGGGGGCGAGATATGCCTTGACCTGCGTTGTTACTCTAAGTGGGCTACTGCAGGCCTATCCGGTGCCAAAAGCAATTCAGGCATATACCATCAAGGCACTTACTAAACTGATGTTTGTCTACGGGATCCCTGAAATTATCAAAAGCGACCAAGGGACCCATTTTACTGATGCAGTGATACAGCACTGGGCAGAAGAAAACAACATTGAACAGTGATTCCACCTGTGATTAAAATCCAATGGGCAGATCTGATTGAAGGTTACAATGGTATTTTCAAGGCTGTCCTGAAGACAGACTCCCAGTCCCTGCAGGGGTAGACAAAGAGACTCTATGAAATTCTATGGGACCTGAATGAAAAACTTCGAGACGGCAGATCTAGTGCCCTGAAAATGCTACAGACAACATGGGTCTCCCTGCTTAGGATCCAAATTACAGGCACTGATAATCAGGTAAGACCCCAGATTGGTAATGAAAATCACCCTGCCCCTGAAAATTTAGATCCAGAAACCCATAGAATAAAACGGCCTTGGAAGGTGCAAGTAGGACCTAAGTGGTGTGGCCTACTTGAACCCTGGGGGAGATTGTTGGAGGTGGGAGGTTCGGTAGTCCCTCTGGTGATAGGTACATGGCCTATGGATCTTGTGGTCAACACTCCAATCTTTATTGCTAAAAAGACCCCCATCACGTTCCTACGGCAGTTCAAAAAGCCTCCTTTGGTGGATATGGCAGCCCACGGCTTGGATGGGTACACTCTCAGCTGGGTAAGGAGCTGGCTGGAGGGCCGAGTTCAGAGAGTGGTGGTAAATGGAGTTAAATCCAGCTGGCGACTGGTCATGAGTGGTGTTCCCCAGGGGTCGGTGCTGGGGCCTGTCCTCTTCATTATCTTTATTGATGACCTCGATGAGGGCATTGAGTGCACCCTCAGTAAGTTCGCAGATGACACTAACTTGGCTGGGAGTGTGGATCTGCCTGGGGGTAGCGAGGCCCTACAGAGGGATCTAGACAGGCTGGAGAGCTGGGCTGAAGCCAATGGGATGAGGTTCAACAAGACCAAATGCCGAGTCCTCCACTTCGGCCACAACAACCCCAGGCAGCGCTATAGGCTTGGGGCGGAGTGGCTGGAGGACTGTGTGGAGGAAATGGACCTGGGGGTACTGATTGATGCACGGCTGAACATGAGCCGACAGTGTGCCCGGGTGGCCAAGAAGGCCAACGGCATCCTGGCGTCTATCAAGAATGGTGTGGTGAGCAGGACTAAGGAAGTCATCCTGCCCCTGTACTCGGCATTGGTGAGGCCTCACCTCGAGTATTGTGTCCAGTTTTGGGCACCTCAGCACAAGAAAGATATGGAAGTACTGGAGCAGGTCCAGAGAAGGGCAACAAGGCTCGTGAAGGGCTTGGAGAATCAGCCCTGCGAGGAGAGGCTAAGGAAGCTGGGGCTGTTTAGTCTGGGGAAAAGGAGGCTGAGGGGAGACCTTATCGCGCTCTTCCAGTTCCTGAAAGGTTCTTACAGCGAGAGTGGGGCAGGTCTCTTCTCACTAGTGACAAGTGACAGGACGAGGGGAAATGGCCTCAAGTTGCGCCAGGGCAAGTTCAGGTTGGATATTAGGAAGAACTTCTTTACAGAAAGGGTAGTTAGATACTGGAATGGGCTCCCCAGGGAGGTGGTTGAATCGCCATCCCTGGATGTGTTTAAGAGCCATCTGGATGTGGTACTCAGGGATATGATTTAGCAGAGGTTTTTTTAGAGATGGGGTACTGGTTAGGCTGCAGTTGGACTTGATGATCTTCAAGGTCTTTTCCAACCTGGGTAATTCTATGATTCTATATAGTTATGCAGCTGCAGATACCTGGCCAAAGGATGTGGTATAGGTGGCTAGGGCATGCCCTGGTACAAGCTGAAGTGTTGACCCAGGATAGAAATACAGCCTGTGTCTTGCCCTAGTGGGCAGACCTTCCCCTCCTTTTACCTTTGAAACATCTGTATTACTCTCCCTGTCTTTGAGCCTCCAGGACCACTGGAAGGAACAAAATATCCTTAAAGCATTCCAGTGTTGCTGCCACATCATATGCAATACCCAGTGATGATCCACATGGGACTGACGAAACACAGATGGACATGCACCTCAGGATTACATGCCTCCAGTAACACCAATCATAGTATCATAGTATCGTGCGAGTTGGAAGGGACCTTAGAGATCATCAAGTCCAACTCCCGGGATTCGAGCCCTCTAGTGTAGCAGAGCAGCAGTTTTACCCCTTGCGCCACAGGGGGGATTCGAACCCGGGCCCTCTGGTGTTGCAAGCGGCGGTTCTAACACCGTGCGCCACCGGGCGCCAATCAAGTGTTGCCCCATGGAAGAACATGAACCTTCACCAGTCATCACTCAAATTGTGTCAACATACATCATGATGGGAAACTGTATAAGTGCCACAATGTGCCAGATCTCTGCAATAGGGGAAAGCTCACCTAAACACTGTTTCACGCTGTGAAGGCATGGAGTGTATGGGGAACTGCTGAACACAGCCTGAACCTCTGATTAACCACCTGAGGCAAGCAATAAGTCAGCTGTGGGAGCACAGGTGAAGGTAATTCAGCTGTGGTACTGGAAGGGATGGAGCTTGGCTCCACCTCTCCCAGATTTCATTTAAGGGCTGACTACCACTGAGGCAGGATCTCTTTCTCTGCAGATAGCTCCTTTGTGGAGTTTACTGCAAACCTTCAGCATTGGTGAGCATTTTTCATTTGTCACAGATTATCTTTCTATCATGATAATCTTTCATACAAAACATTCACTTACTGACTGTATAATTGTTTTACTGTACAGTTCCCCAACCTGTCTTTCCTTCTTTCACAGCATTCAAGACATGATACCCTCAGAGCAGTACAGCATAGCTACTTAATGACCAAGCTCAGCCCGGAAGTCATAGGGAAGTGCTTCACATATCTGAGCCTGCATGTGTCTTCATCAGTGAACATATACTAGCGAAGAGAGTGAACTTCTTCAGTTTGATCTAAGGGGAACTCCTCGTTCAGCAAACATGAGGACAGAAAGTTCATCCACACCTTACAAGCATTTCAAGTCCCTTAATTATGGAAAACTTCAACTACCAGTAAATTAGTGCAAACTGCTCTCAATGGCTATGTGTCTTCTTTCCCTATTACCTGTAAAACAGTGAAAGCCTTTTGCAAAATGTTCATTTAAAAGCATGCTCCTCAGCTCATGCTGTGTTAAATACTAAGAAGCTACAAATGTATTAAAAAAAAAAAAAAAAAAAGCAATTTCAGTTAATAGTCAGTGTGGAAGTGAGTGCAGAATGCCAGACACCCTTGGAAACCAAACCGCTCGATGTCTCTGATCAGTTATCTGAACTCACAATGCTCGGTTTCTGGGTCTTCTTGTCCTGTAAAGTACAACTTCCACTGTTTTAAGTTGTAACTTCTTACTTACATCTCATCTAAAAGCCTACTTTAAGCTTCCAAAAATAAATAAATAATACTAATCTACAAATTCAAATGGCAAAAGAAACATTCTAGATTAAAAGAAGAAAACAAACAACAACAACAAAAATACACAAATTATTCCATTAAAGTGAGCATTAGAAACTCGAGTAAGAGCAATCAGGATCCCTGCAAAGAGGACCGGCGCCGACGGCCGTGAGGCAGGCGGGCCAGGCAGTGGCCTCGTTCAGCAGAGCGGACACCACACCGCATGCACCCGAAGCAGCGAGCACAGCACCGGGACCGCCCGCACCCGCCTCACCGACACCTCACGGACTGCGCTTTGGGAAGAGCTACGACGAGGTCCTGGAGCGCCGGGCTTACGGACGAGGTAATGAGACGCAGCCCCGTTACATTTATTTACACGAAACGGTGACTTTGAGCCTAGCGTGATGGTTATGGGTGACATATCAGAAATCCTTCCTCTGTGTAGGCAGAATAAACATAAAGTAGACACAATCTTCATGAATTACATCCGTTTCTGGAAGCATTAACGATGCAGCCGGCGCTCCGGCCTGCCCACCACCGGACACTTCACGACTGAGGAAGCACCTTCGTCCCCGCCTTCCCGAGGCGTACACGAGTGCGCTCTGTTGTACTGCGCTCTGCTCGCAGGGCAGCCACGTTCACTAAGAGACAACGCTCAGCACCTCGCGCCGTGCCGGCAGGTCCCCAACCGAGTCTCATCCAGCTCCCCACAAACCGTCACGTAACGATTTACAAAAAGAGCCTAAGACCTCAATGCTGGCACCGTCAGCTACAGTGCAGCTCCGTACCCGAACCCGCACTTTCCCGGCGGGCGCCAGCGGCCCACTCATCTCCGTGGGACCAGAGCCTTCAGGTCACGCCCAGAGTCTCCCTTCCCCAGCGGGCTCTTCGAGAGCCGCCGGAGCCTCCCGCCTCGGCCTCTAGCCTCGCGCCGCGGGCAGGCGCACCATGCCTCCTTCTTGCCCGCCGCACCGCGCTCCCGGTCTCGGGGTCTCGGAGCCTCACCTCCCATAGCAGTGACAGCAGCAGCGCGGCCCCGGGCTGCAGGCGCCTCATCTCCCTCGTCCTCGCCGCCCCCGCCGCCTCAGACGCGTACGAGCGCTGTCAACAGCGCCATGCCCGGCGCCCGGGGAGGGCTAGGGCTGCACGAGGGGGAAGACACAGTCGGCGACTCGGGAACGCGGAGATCGCGCGAAAGGACAGCAAGCCGGGCGGGCTGACAGACAGCTCGGGGTAGGGCCGGCAAGCAGTCCGCGACGGGCAGGAAGCGGGGAAGCCCCTCAACGGAACGGGCAGGGGCGGGCTGACCCGCCTCTCCGATCAGAGGCGGCTCGCGGCCGCTACCGGAGGCTGGCGGGCAGGGAAGCGGCAGGCAGCGTGGTGTCCGGCCAGCGGTACAAAGACGGCCAGCGTCGCCGCGGCGGCTGAGGGCGGGGAGGGGCGGTGCCCGTTGCAGCACCGCCCCGTTGTCCGGCTGCGCTCGATCATAGCTCTGAGTGGGGCTGATGGGCTGCAGCGTTATGGTGTTGGAATCTGTGGAGCACTTAATAGCGACCCCCTTCTCAGAGGAGATCAGCCCCCGCAGAGGTGGACGTTGTGTCCTGCGTGTTAGCGACCAAGGGTGGGGGCTGTGGTCGCTGCCATGATATATGACTGGTGCAGTATGGACTGGCTGGACCAGGGGAAGACAGCTTCCAGAATTTGTGTCATGGAAGGCCAAGAGTGCACAGCAGCATAGGGAGGCCCTGAGGAAGAGGAGGAGGAAGAGGACTGTGCCTCCTTACAGGTAGGGAGCAGGAGCCACGTGGGTAGGCTTTGTGCCTGCGTTGAGTGTGCCTTTGGCCTGTCAGAGAGGCTGTGTCCCCATTGTTTCATTTCATATACTAGATTAGTTACCAGCAGCCCTGGCCACCTTCTCAAGAAGGTCTCAGGAACTGCCTTGAGCCCCATAATGCACGGCCAGTGTAGTTATGTCATGGATGTTTCTTTCACTGCCGTCTTGTTGAAATGCTTGGTGGCTCCTTTCCCAAGCCCATTCCCACTCTTATCACAGCTAGTCCTGGCACCTCTTCAGGGACAAACAGCAGTTCTTCACATTCAAGTGAGACCAGGTATCAGTGTTGCAGAAGAACTAGCATAACCCTTGGGAGGACATGAAAGGGTATGAAGGGGAACCTCCTGTTTCCATCTGAATAACAGACATTCACCAACAGTATTACTGGAGGAGGTATTTTTTGTTTTTGTTTTTTTGTTTCTCCCCCATGAGAAGATTAGTTAAGAGTGAGATAAAGGTAACAGGAAGGAGGAAGAGAAAGCCACACAGTCTGGAAGCATATGTCTCCCTGTGCATACATTATCCAGCCTAGATAAGGGCATGGATATCCTAACTACAGAATTCTTTCTAGGCCAAAAGGTAAACTGAAAAAAAAATAAATAAAAAAAATCATCTCCTGACCCAGGCATAAATGGTTTCGGATTTTATTTTGGCCATACCTCTGCTCCCTTAAGTGATGTCTTCTCTCATTTGTGCCCCCAGTGGCGCAGCGGTAGAATTCCCGTTTGCAACACCAGGGGGCCCGGGTTCGAATCCCCCCTGTGGAGCAGGGGGTAGAAGTGCCGCTCTGCTACACAGAGGGCTCGAATCCCGGGAGTTGGACTCGATGATCTCTAAGGTCCCTTCCAACTCGCACAATACTATGATACTATGATACTATTTCTGCCTAAATTCAGAGAAACATCTTCATCCCTGGGGAAAGCCCATTAGCTTTAGTGGAGTTAGAGTACAAATGAACTTAGCCCAGTGTAAGACATTTTCTCAGCTGAATTGCAAATTGTAGCAGAACCCCTTAGAGTTTGTCTAGGCTCTAATGAACACTTCCCATCTGCAATGTACAGCCAGTCAGTGAAGCAGGCAGGATACACACTGTGTTGTTTTGGTGGAACAGGAAAATGAGAAGATTTTTGTTGGAGGCAAGGTCTCTGGGTGAAAAAAAGCCCCTCATTCTCCATTCTAGTTTCAGTCTTTCTTCTGGTACACTGTTCAAATAGTAATACACATAAGTGCTCAGGAGCTATGCATTGAAACAAATGTAATAAATAAATAAATAAAATCTAGTTCAATGAGCAGCATCATTAATTAAGCTTTATTTTATCTCATCAAGGCTTACTCTCCTTTCCTTTGTGGATTGTTAGTCATTCCTTAAAAATACTGCAATCCTCTTTTCAGTGGAGGTACCAGTAATAACATATTTCTTTTATTCAGTCTTTTCTATTTCCTGAAACTTGAAAGAAGATGCCATTTATGAGACTGTCACCTCTCTACCAATTCTTTTCTTAACTGAGTAGCAGGTGTTGATGTACCTATCTATGAGAGTATTTTCTAGGTCTTATTTATTCTGAAACCAGACAGGTGGATATTTTTGAAGTGTACAATGGTTCTAAACTGCTTTTTATTGAGTGGGTTCTTGTTCATGCTGGGACAGTTGTTCCTAATACTACTGAGAAGCATTTGACTCCACAAGAGCTGTGTGTGAAGCATGTAACAACTTTATATAAACAAATACAATATTCTCATTTACTTCTTTGCATGAATTGTAAACAACTGCAATTTTGAATTTAATACCATTACTGCTATTACTTCTTTCATGTGTGCTGTTAGGATTTGTCAAATGATGTTTGTTCTCCAAACTGTGATTTAAATATAAGACAACTTCAAATACACTTTGAGATTCTCCTTTGTAATTATTTAAATGGAAATATCCTTTATCAGTATCACTTTTCAGTAAAAGAAAGCCCTTCTTAATTGTACAAAATATGCATTAATACCTCAGCCCTCCTAAATTCTATTTTCTTTTGAGATCATTTTAAATCATTACTGATTTAAAAACAGATAGAAAAGTATTGTATTCACAAATACAGCAATCCACCAATGCGAACGTGGTTTTTTTTGCAGCTTCTGTATCTTGTTCAAAGCACTTTTTTTTTTTTTAATCCTATCCATCTCATAAGATGTGAGCTATTTCCTGAAAAAATGTGCCTTTTTTTTTCGAACTGTGGCAGAGAGAGAAGTTTACATAAAGATGTAGTCTCTTGGTAGAATAATAGTTAAATTTAAATCAGAATCCAACTTCCCAGAATAAAGACTTCTTTTTCTGTCATTACTTTCACCAAAAATTACTTTCATCAATAATTACTTCAAATAAAACATTAAAGGAAGACTGATTGAGAGACGTTAAAGTTTTAGCAAACCACTCCAAACTCATTAATATATTAACCCAGTGCCCCTATCTTCAGTGCTTACATCTTTAGGAAAAGTCAACGGAATTTCAGAGAGATGATGCTGTCACGGGGTTCTCTCTAGAGCTCCCTCGTGACAAAGGAACAAACCCAGGGGAGCAGGAACAAAAGTACCTCTCTTCCCTAACAGCGCGGCCCGGCCACGTGCGCTCCGGGAGAGGGGACGGGAAGGGAGACCGCGAAT
Organism: Excalfactoria chinensis; assembly: GCF_039878825.1. Taxonomy (NCBI): domain Eukaryota; kingdom Metazoa; phylum Chordata; class Aves; order Galliformes; family Phasianidae; genus Excalfactoria; species Excalfactoria chinensis. Next base: position 92,459,287 of record NC_092826.1, read on the forward strand.
GGGTCTAGGAGGGAAAAAAAAAAAAAAATGAAGAAAGGATGATCTGAGAACGAACGGGAGTTTAATAAACACAGTAACACTAAACAACAACGAGAGAGTTTCAACAATGAGAAAACCAAATCCTAATCTCACCGACGGGCTGCGGGAGGCGGGAAACTCCGACCACGCTTTCTCCTCGCCGGGCAGAGCGAGAGCCGTCCCCTTCCCGACCTCCCCTCCGGTGCCGCTCCCCACATGCCCATTTAAGGCAGCCCACAGAAAAAAACTTGTCCCCTTAACTCCCATTATCCTACATGATGTTTCGATGTGGAATACCAACACCAACCAAATTATAAAACCATAACAGATGCGGATATGCTTTCCTTTCTCAAAATGGAAATGCACACTTCCAATTAAACATCCTACAGCTTAGTTTTAGTATGGAAAGATATTACTGATCTGATTTGCACAAGTGAAAATGTTACTAATTAGTATTGCAATACATCCAAATATTATTTTTTTAATGCAATGCCTGCAACATCATTAATGTCTGCAAAGCTCAAGGAAGGGTCAGAATTCCTGCTGTTTTCTGTAACTACTGAAATTAAATAAAAATCATTAAACTGGAAGAAAATTACTTCTGACTAGTCGGTGTTCTGAGATTTTCCAATGAGAGTCCACAGTAGTCATAGTTACTAAATACTACTGCAATGGGCCATTGAATGACTAACAATAAAAAGTAATATATTTAGCTGATTTGCTAAGAAACGAAGGGTGGGATGATTGTATACCAACTACCATACCTAGGCTCCAGAAAACTGCAGCTCACATTCTGTGGCTTTGAGACTCCTCGTGGTATCAGGTATTTGTTCATTATATTAAGTAAGTAGTTCTATAACAAACATTAGCTTGAGGAGCACCAAGCTCAAGAAATGCAATAGTAATCTTGAGGACAGAGTTTATTGATTGGATATAGTATAATATGCAACCAAAATAGGGTTAGGGTTACGGTTAAGGTTAGGGTTAGGATCAGGGTAGGGTCAGGGTTAAGGTTAGGGTTAGGGAAGGGATAGGGTAATGGTTAGGGTTGGGTTAGGGTTAAGGTTAGGATTAGCGTAGGGTTAGTGTTACGGTTAGAGTTACGGTTAGGGTAGAGTTAGGGTTAGGGTCAGGGTTAGGGTTAGGGTTAGGGCTAGTGTTCTCTTCTATCATGTCAACAAAGTTTTCCCCGTCTCCAGGAGTTGCCATAGATGAAAGAGGGTGAGGTGCATACTCTGAGGAGCTCTGGGGGACCCATGTGGCTGCAGGAGTTGAAGCTGTCCCTTCGAGACTGGAGCTTACCAGTGAACGAGAAGAGCTCTGAGTGCAAGCAATTTTCAGCAAATGCCATATCTCCCTTTGTCTTTTGCCCTGCATCTGCATCACTGAGTTATCATCTTCTTTGATGTTATTTAGAGCCAATTCAATCTTTGGAAGCAAGTCAATAATCTTCTGCTTACAGCCCAAGAGCTGGGAGCTCTCACGGGAGACGACGCAGCCGCTGACGCAGCTTGTGGGCGTTGCCTCACAACTGCGGGAGATTTAAACGGGCACCAGAGACGGACAGGAGGGGTTAGGGTCTGTGCACCTCGTGACTTCCTGTTTCAGTGCTGGTAAGTCTTCTGCTTTGACATGGTTGCTCCCTGGCGGAAGCCTGCTGCCAGAAATACTGAGGAGGCCCAGTCAAGGGTCCCATGCTCTCAGAAACGGAAGGCAGCAACCAAGAAGACTGCGGAGAGGTTAGGGGTTAGGGTTAGAATTAGGGTTAGGGTAGGGGTAGATTTAGGGTTAGGGTTACAGTTAGGGTAAGGGTTAGGGTTAGGTCTTGGGTTAGGCTTCGGATTAGGTTAGGTTTCGGATTAGGTTAGGCTTCGGGTTATGGTTAGTGTTGGGGTATAGGTTTAATATTAGTGTTAGGGTTAGGTTTAGGATTAAATTTAAGTTTTGGATTAGGGTTAGGGTTATGGTTACGGTTAGGGTAGGGTTCAGTTAGGGTTAGGGTTAGAGTTACGGTTAGATTTAGGGTTAGGGATAGGGTTACGGTTACAGTTAGGGTTAGGGGTTAGTGTTAATGTTAGAGTTAGGGTTAGTCTTAGGGTTAGGGTTATGGTTAGGTTTAGGGTTAGGGTTAAGTTTAGGGTCATGGTTAGAGTTAGGATTAGGGTTAGGGTAGGCTTAGGGTTAGTGTAGGGTTAGCATTAGGGTTAGAGTTATGCTAAGGTTTAGGGTAGGATTAGTGTTATGGTAGGGTTAGAGCTAAGGTTAGTGTTACGTTTAGGGATAATTTTACGGTTGGTGTGTGAGTTAGGGTTAGGGTTTATTTTTAGGGTTCAGGTTTGGGTTAGTGTTAGGGTTAGGTTTAGTGTTAGGTTTTGGGTATAGTTATGGCTAGGGTTAGGTTAGGGGTTAGGATTTGGGTTAGGGTTATGGTTATGTTCTGGTTAGGCTTACAGTAGGGTTAGGGTTAGATTTAGGTTTAGTGTTAGGTTTTGGGTAGGGTTAGGGTTAGGTTTAGTGTTGGGTTTTGGGTATAGTTACAGTTAGGGTTAGGTTTAGGGTTAGGATTTGGGTTAGGGTTATGGTTATGTTCTGGTTAGGGATAGGGTTAGGCTTACAGTAGGGTTAGGGTTAGGTTTGGGTTTAGGGTGAGGGATAGGGTTAGGCTTAGGTTTGGGTTTAGGGTTAGGGATAGGTTTAGGCTTACAGTAGGGTTAGGGTTAGGTTTGGGTTTAGGGTTTGGTTACGGTTAGGTTTTGGGTTAGGATTAGGTTTATGGTTAGGTTTAGGGTTAGGTTTAGTGTAGGGTTAGGATTAGGGTTAGGGTATGGTTAGGTATGGGGTTAGGGTTAGGCTTAGAGTAGGGCTAGGGCTAGGGGGTAGAATTGCTGCTTGCAACACCGGAGGCCCGCGGTTCGAATCCCCCCTGTGGCGCAAGGTGTAGAAGTGCCACTTTGCTACACAGACGGCTCGAATCCTGGGAGCTGGACTTGATGATCTCTAAGGTCCCTTCCAACTCGCACAATACTGTGATACTGTGATAGGGTTTGGGTGAGGGTTAGGGTTATGGTTAGAATTATGGTAAGGTTTAGGGTTATTGTTTGGGTTAGGTTAGGGTTATGGTTAGGATTATGGTAAGGTTTAGGGTTAAGGTTATTGTTAGGGGTAGGGTTAGTGGTTGGGTTAGGGTTAGGTTTAGGGTTTAGGGTTAGGTTTTAACGTTTAGAGTTAAGCTTATGGTTAATTTTGTGCTAGGATTTGGTTTAGGGTTAGGTTTAGGGTTAGGTTTAATATAGGGATAGGTTTAGGGTTAGGGTTAGGGTATGGTTAGTGTTAGGATTAGGGATGGGGTTAGGGTTAGGCTTAGAGTAGGGTTAGGGCTAGAGTTAGGGTTAGGGTTATGCTAAGGTTTAGGGTTAGGGGTTGGGGTAGTGTTAAGTTTAGGGTTATGTTTAGCGTTAGGGTTAGTGTTTGGGTTAGAGGTGGGTTAGGCTTAGGGTTAGGGTTATTGTTAGGGTTTGGTTTAGATTTAGGGTTAAGGTAATGGGTTAGGGTTTTTTTAGGGTTAGGTTTACAGTTAGGGTAAGGTTTAGGGTAGGGTTATGATTAGGATTAAGGTTAGGTTTGGGGTAGAGTTCTTGTTAAGGTTATGGTTAGGGTTAGGTTCGTGTTAGGGTTATATTAGGGTAAGTGTTAGGGTTACGTTAGGGGTTAGGTTAGGGTTAGGGTTAGTGGTTGAGTTAGGTTTCGGTTTAGGGTTAGGGTTAATGTTAGGCTTAGTGTTAGTTTTATGGTTAGGGGTAGGGTTATGGTTATTTTTAGGTTTTGGGTTGGGTTAGGGTTAGGTTTAGGGTTAGAGTTTTGGGTAGAGTTAAGGTTAGGATTAGGGTTAGGGTTAGGCTTAGAGTAGGGTTAGTTGTAGATTTAGGTTTAGGGTTGGGTTAGGGTTAGTGTTATGGTTAGGGTTAGGGGTTTGGGTAGGGTTAGAGTTATGGTTAGGTTTAGCATTAGGTTTTAGTGTTAGTTTTTGGGTTGGGTGTTGGTTAGGGTTTGGGTTAGTGTTAGGGTTAGGTTTAGATTTAGGGTTAGGGTATGGGTTAGGGTTAAGATATGGTTAGAGTTAGGGTTGGGTTAGGGTTAGGGTTATTGTTATGGTTAGGTTTTGGGTAGGGTTAGGGTTAGGGTTAGGGTTAGGGTTGGTTGCAGGTTAAGGTAGGGTTAAAGAGTGAGGGTTAGGGTTAGGATAAGTGTTAGGGTTATGTTAGGGTTTGGGTTAGGGTTAGTGTTAGGGTTTGGGTTAGAGTTAGGGTTAGGTTTATGTTCAGGGTTAGTTTTAGGGTTAGGGTTCGGGTTAGGATTAGGGTTACGGTTAGGTTTTGGGTAGGGTTAGGGTAAGGTTAGGGTTTGGATTAGTGTTTGGGTTAGTTTTAGAATTAGGGTTAGGGTTCGGGTTAGGGTTACGTTTAGGTTTAGATTTAGGTTAGGACTATGGTTATGCTTAGGGTAGGGTTATGGTTATGGTTAGGTTTAGGGTTTAGGTTTAGAGTAGGGTTAGGGTTCATGTTAATGTTAGGTTTAGGGTTAGGTTTACGGATAGGATTAGATTTAATGTTAGGGTTAGGTTTTGGGTTAGGATTAGTTTTTACTGTTAGGTTTAAGGTTAGGTTAATGGTTTGGTTTAGGATTCAGGTTATGTTTGTGGTAAGGTTTAGAGTTAGGATTAGGGTTAGGGTTATGTTTAGGGTTAGGTTTAGGGTTGGGTTAAGTTAGGGTTAGGTTAATGTTAGGGTTAGGTTTTAGGGTTAGGGTTAGTTTTAGTGTTATGGTTAAGGTAGGGTTATGTTTACGGTTAGGCTTAAGATTAGGTTTAGGTTTTGTTTTAGGGTTAGGGTACGGTTAGGGTTTGGGTTAAGGTTACAGTTAGGCTTAGGGTTAGGGTTATCTTTGGGTTAGGGTTAGGTTTTGGGTTAAGGTTAGGGTAAGGGTTTAGGTTTAGGATAGGGTTAGGGTTATGGTTAGGTTTAGTTTTAGTGTTAGGTTTACAGATAGGATTAGGTTAGGTGTTAGGGTTAGGGTCAGGGTTAGGTTTTACTGTTAGGTATAAGGTTAGGTTAAAGATTTGGTTTAGGATTAGGGTTAGGGTTAGGATTAGGTTTAGGGTTAGGGTTAGGGTTAAGGTAGGGTTATGTTTAGGGCTAGGCTTATGATTAGGTTTAGGTTTTGTTTTAGGGTTAGGGTACGGTAGTGTTAGGGTTAAGGTTAGAGTTAGGGTTAGGGTTAAGTTTAGGGTTAGGGTTAGGTTAACGTTAGGGTTAGGTTTAGTGTTAGGGTTAGCGTAAGGGTTAGGTTTAGAGTTAAGTTAGGGTTTGGGTTAATGTTAGGGTTAGGTTAACATTAGGGTTAGGTTTAGTGTTAGGGTTAGCGTAATGGTTAGGTTTAGGGTTAGGTTTAGTTTTAGGGTTAGGCTCAGGGTTATGTTTAGGATTTGTTTTATGTTTAGGGTTAGTGTTAGGTTTAGGTTTATGGTTAATTTATGGTTAGGGTAAGGGTAGGGTTAGGGTTAGGTTTTGGGTTAGGATTAGGTTTAGGGTTAGTGTTATGGTAGGGTTGGTTTTGTGTTAGGATTAAGTTTAGTGTTTAATGTTAGGTTAATTTTGGGGTTTGGTTTAGGTTTAGTATTGGGTTTAGGGTTTTGGTTCAGGTTACGTTATGGTTTGTGTTGTGGTTAGGTTTAGGTTTAGGTTTAGGGTTCGTTTTATTGTTAGGTCTAAGGTAGTGTTGGGGTTAGTTTTATGGATCGGGTTAGGGTTAGTGTTAGTGTTAGATTTACTGTTATCTTTATGGTTAGTATTAGTTTTAGGGTAGGGCTAGGGTTAGGTTTTTTTTGTTAAGGTTATGTTTTTTTGTTCCGTTTTCTTGATCTTAATATTGTCCTCTCAGCAGAGATCTTAGTGTTAGAGAACTAGGATCTGAATGTAGTTATTTTTTTCCTTAAATATGGATCATTTTTAAATTCAAACTGTTAACAGTCTATGTTGAAATAATTAATGAAGGGTATGTTCACTCATTGTACTGTTGTAAGAACAAAACCTTAAGTCAGTGCAACATTTAGTCTCCAAAGAATTACTGTTGAGTTCAGTGGATAATATGAGGTCTAAACACGTGCTGCTGGAGCCACATGTATTCTGGACTACTTCAGAACAGAGAAAGGTGAGTATGAAACTTTGTCAAGTTACACTGAGAACTTTCCATGCTGCCTTTCTAGGGGAAGTATTCCCAAGCAGAAGGTGACATAGTGGAAATGCAAAGCTATGCCCTGTGGCTCCTGAGAAGAGGCCCCCTGGAATGAAACAGTTTGCAGCACTTCATTTTTGCTTTATCTTTTTTTTCTGTCTGCATCACAAACAGTCTTTTACACCTTTACAGCATCTGCATAGCCAAATAATAAAAGACTCTACCACGGTGTTGATTATAGATGGTAATAATGAGCCCCTGACGATGCGATTCTTCTCAGACCAGTGTAAATTAGGATTAATACCACTGAAGTTAAAGGGAAAAAATCTAAAGCCAGTGCAAGTGTGGAATAAAGTTTTAGATTTCAGATCTAAGTTAAACAAAAAGATCATTTTGCATTATAGGGCTTTTCCTTATCCAATGAAAGTAATAATATTTTTCTGTTAATTTTTCATTTTGTTTTGTATTCTTTCCGTTACTGTGACTCTATCTGATTTGCAGCATACTGTGAATACACATAGCATACTGAGAATTTCTCTGCCATGATAGCCTTGCTATTTCAGTGTGAGAAATAATGTATCATTAAATACAGATGGAAAAAAATTCATCAATTGCCTGGGAACTACAGGCAATGTGTTCATTAGCTAATGTTCCCCCACCACTCTCAATTTTCTCATGTTGTTATGAGATAGAAAGAGAATTAAGCTGTTGCTGGACTGAAAAATAAAAAATAAAATAATAAAATAAAAAAAATCAGCACTAGATTTATTCTAGAAATAACAAGGGACAAAATTCAGCTACTGTCAGAATAACTAGAAATCATAATGGAGCTAATGTGGCATCTGGTCTGCAAAACAAAATATTTTTAATAAAGGAAAATATGTAGGATACAGAAAGAATCATGCAATGTTCTTATTCACTTGCTCTTGAGTCTTCAAGAGCCTAATGGGATCCATTATGAAAAGGAAGATTATTTAACCTTTAATCAACCTTATTTGGGATGTGGTGTCTCTGCATACATTTACACACACACAGCACTGTTAGTCAGGGAATATTTGCCTCAGTGGTACCCCCCCCGGCAACCCTGTCCACCTATTTTCCTAAGTTTTCCTGCTACAACTCCTATCACTTCTCTGCACTGAAGATATTAGATGGTGGGTTTATTTCCCCTAAAAACAAGTATTTCCAGCCATCAGGTAGACCTTCCTCAGGAGGCCTGAGAACCAGAGCAAATAACTTCTCACTGGCACTAGCACAGAAGTGAGTATGAATGCAGACACTGAAGCATGTATGGCCTTGCATGAGGAAACCACCTTGATTTCTTGGAGCGTTTATGCTGCTTACCATGAAAATCAAGATGAGTCCTTCAGCAGAGGAATATCACTTCTATACTAATTAAAAATGCATTCTATCAGCCTAGCTTATTGTGTAAATCTCAGTGAAGGGACTTGGTAAGCAGTGAAGTCAAGTTGAAGTCTGTGATTATTTACTTGTTCTTAAGAAGCTGATAATTCTATTCAGTGTGGCCAACATCTCACACCTACTTAAACTTCACTACATATATATATATATGTATAAAATTATTATTATTATTATTATTGTTGTTATTATTATTATTATTTTTAATCTAAGACACTTATCACCAGTGTTCCTAAGCTGCTGCACTGTGCTGTGCACTGTTAAATGACTTCTAGGCAGCTCTGTTTTGACTATACTAGATTTTATCAGAACAACATGTCTTAGTTTAGCACATATTTGCCTGGCTGTCAGTCAATTTCAAGTCCTATCATTAAAATCATTTATATACATTCATGTACTCCCATGCCCATTTCTTTGTTCCAGCTGGCCCAACCTTGAGAAACCACACTATGGCCACATTCCAGGATCTCCTTACTTTTTGGGAAAGAAGCTATGGATTTTCTAGGCTGGTGATGCAGAAGAGAGGATATGTCCGCAACTGTAGACATAAAGCTGTGGTTGGGCACAGGAGACAGGATGTGGCAGAGGATAAAATTTACTGAGGTAACAAATACTGAAAAAATGAATCCAGAAGGGGGTCATTTTGGACCTCTTGAGAAGAAAGGGTTGTGTTCTGACACACAGTTCTAGAGAATTGCTTCTACAATGTGGGAGTGCTGGTATCCTGCAGTTCAGTCTGTATTATTAGATAGTGGAGTGAGGGACAGCCAGGCATCAACAAAGCAAAGCAGCTTTTACCAGTGAAGATAAACATTCAGCTCACTATGCACACAGCAGTTAGACACAGCAGGGAGTGGCAATGACAACATCAATTATTCACTAATTATTATCTATTTACTACCATTAATAAATCTCACTTTGATGTTTGTATGAATTCTGCCTGTGAAGAATGATGCTTTTCCCAAGGTAAAGCGCTTCTGGACTCCATTTGGGATAAATACCCATTATCCTCTTGTCCCTTTTTAGTGGTGGGAAGTGGTATTTACATGAAAAATAGGATTGATGGGAGAACAGCCTTCATAAACAAGACAGTAGTCTGGCTTTTTGCTTTAAAATAAAAATAAAAATTAAAAATTAAAACATTAAAAAATATTAAAAGCCTGAGCCAGTCATTGTTGCAGCTCAGCCTCTTAGTATTTAGACTGTGGCTACAAGGAGTAAAACTTTAGATACATATTTAGATGAAGCTGCTAACAAGCATAATCCATTTTATGTCTGCTCATGAATGGCAAAGCCTGTGCTGGGATATGAAGTGTAAGGAAAGATGCTTTCTGTAATCTCCGAAGCTTGGAATATGACACCTTTTTTTTTTTTTTTTTTTTTTTTTTTTAAATCTCAGGCTTGAGGGTTTACAATGTAGGTAGTCTTAAGAATGTAGACATATCCTTGCTGTCAGTAAATTGAATTTATTACTAATTAGAATCAAACACATTTCAAATAGAAGGTGAAATGTTATAGCTGAAAGTAAAGCAGAGAAATTATTATGTTTCCAAACAAAATAAATAACTGATCATTTTGTCTCCTCTGATTACCATCAGACCTGTAATTGTAACAGCGTACATGAAGTAGTTCTAATAGCTGCCCTTTCGTCCAGCCACCCTTGCTTATAGAAATAAAGACAAATACAGCATGTTACAGTTCTTTTTCAGATCACTAGGCCAACCCAATCTAATTTATGCTTGCAGCCTTTAATTTTAACTAGGTCAATTTATTCTGATACCACAGAGAAATCCATCCTGACAACATAAAATTACAAAGTATTGGGAAAAATATAAAAGTGAAATTGAACATACAAGAACAGCAGTGTTCAAAATGGAAATACTGTGTGAAGCTTTTGCAGGAAAAAAAAAGAAATGTACTTTAGAGCATTGTAATTTACTCATATTGGGTGAGATCCAACAAGCTATTGAAATCAGCAGGGGATCTCTTGATTCCAGCGGGCTTTGGCTCACAGCCATTGTTTTTCATAGTTCGGAGAATCAATTTGCTTCTTTGACTGTTGAGGCTGAATTGAACAAATAATACTAATTTTGATAATGTGAATACCAGCTTGACTAATTCAACTATGTTTTGAATGCCTGTGTGCACACAAGCTCTACTGCCAGTAATGCTGAGCATTACTGAACCTGGACCCCAGGAATGCCTCATGCCCCTGTGTTACCTTCAGCTGTCTGAGCAGCTGGGTGCACTGGGGAGTACAATACCTGGAATGCTGCTTTTGGAGATATTCAAGAGTTGGTATGTATTTTAATATTCCTAACTTAGAGATTTTAATTAAATCAAATGTCACTGGAATTAGTTTCGACTGGATAGATTTTAATGAAGTTTTTAACTTATCTTTCACTGTAGTGAAATAATTATGTAATGCAGGGATGTGTTCTATTGGTCTGAATTAATAACATGATTGCTTTGTGTGCTGTCATTTAATTCCAAGGAAGACGAATATAAAAAATAATATTCTGTCTGCAGCTAAATGAAGCAGAATTCTTCCCATTTGTGTTTACTGATACAAGATATGAGCTCTCTCCTGTAGACCATCTCTTACTTACATTTCCTCCTTCACCTTCTCCTACTTCCAAAACTCTTGGAGTCAATTTTGCCTCTAGCTCAAGAAGCCAAGTTAGCACTTTGAGGCCTGATAACCTTTGCCTGGCTGCTTGAAGCAATGTAAGCAGAGTACACAGAGCTTACTCAGTTACAATAAATGAAGCATTAAAGCCTTCTGTTATAGCCAGACAGCAAAAATAAATCCAAGCAGCTTTGAGAATCAGGAGGTTGGGTTAGGATAAAAAGCTGTTTAAAGGAAGTGGGTAGTCAATGCTGAGTTAAAATAACAGGTCAATAGGAAAAAAAAAAAAAAAAAAAAAAAGTGGAGATGGTGGCAGCATTGGACCTTGTGTCTCTGTACTTCATCTTTCCATCCTTCTTCTGTAGTTATTCTGTATGCAGTGAATGCATTAAAAAAATGCTTGGTGCTCTGATGAGCTTCAGTAATTCATTTTCTGCAATAGTCCCACCTTTGCAAGAGACACAGATTCTTCAATGAAAAGTTGAAGAAACCCCACGAATGCACCCCAGTGGAAGTTCCTCTTTGTCTCAGCACCCTCATGCAGTATTCACCACACTTCTTAAATTTTCACCTCCAGAAAGTAAACAAAGTCATCAAAAAGAGACAGATTTATTATCTAGATATACAGAAAAAAAAAAAAAACAAAACCAAAAACAAAAACAAAAAAACCCTGATGCCTCTTTTCACCTGGACATTGTTAGTTTAAAAGATCTCACAGGTATCTTCTCTGAAGGATAAAATTCCTATGCAAAACCAAGCAGATGAATTCTTAATACAGTCTTATCTCATTATACTGCTGTACACACAAACTGCCTCCAGAGCATAAGAGGAAATTGCTGCCAGCAGAGTGCTCTGATTCACAAATTATTAGCACTCCAGAAGTAACACAGCCAAAACACTTTTCACACCTTCTCAAGGCCATGCCTTCCTCATATTTCATGCTCAAACACACTCATCTTCAACTTCAAGCAGCTTCAGGTTACTCCAGTTTTAGCCCAAAATCTAGGTTTTCCCAGCCTCTCATGCTTTACTGCATAAAATGGCCTGAGCTGTACTCTTGTTTGACCTGAAGGAGAAGAATTAACAAGAGCTGTGACTATCTCTGGACCTAAATTTCACCATAAGTTTATCAAAAATTGATCTTGCCGCTAATCCATTTCTGTGTAAAATTACTATTCCACGTTTGCATGTTAAGAAAATAATAGAATCATAGAATATCCCAAATTGAAAGGGACCCACAAGGATCATAAAGTTCAACTTCTGGTGTCACACAGGACCACACAAAAATCAAACCCTATGTCTGAGAGAGTTGCCCAAAAACTTTTTGAACTCCTTGGTGCCATGACTACCACCCTAGGGAGACCAAACTCAAATCTCAGTTAACTTCCAAATTAAATATCCTTTTAACTTCTTTGCAGTTCGCCTGCTTATCTTTCAACCAAAGCAAAGACTAACTGGCCATAGTTCACAGACCAGCGTGCTCCCCTATTAGCATTAACTGATGTCCTGCAGTAACATTGCAGCTGTATTTAACCTTGTCCTCATAGCTTTCTAGGGTTTCTCATACTTGTCCACTATATTTTTGGGTGGATAAATTTGTTATTATGCTGACTCCAGATCTGATCTGCCATCACTGCATTATCATCTATAGTAGCAGGACATGGAAATGCTTTTCTTTCCATAACATTATTTGTATCAAGAATTTCTGAACTCTGCTAACCACTTTTTTTCTTTTTATCCTCTCCCAGGAATTCGAAATGTGAGTAGGTTAATATAAGAGCTGTCTCAACAGGTTTTTTTGCAGTCTGATAAATTCTAGGTTCCCCTTTTTCATAAAGTGTCACAACGTTTTTGCCATATTGGTAAAGCTCCCATGATTAAATCAGAGGCCTATATATCTGCTGTGAGTATTTGGGGAATTTGCCCAGTTTGTACAGTTTTGCATTTATTTCTGATGGTGGAAATTCCCTTTTCACTGATTGTGTGACAAGCAGCTTCTACTGTAACAACTCTCATTTCTCTGTTTTTTTTTTTAGAAGAGCACAGTACTTTCCCCTCTCCCCCCCTACCCCCCACCCCCACCCCCACCCCAGCAATTTGAAAATATATCTGTTTCTATTCCCAGCTTTAGTATGTGCTAGGGTAGGTAGAAAGATTTCCAGTGTTGCTGTGGAGCTGTTGCTAACATCCCCTCTAGGGACCAGATCTGGTCTACTTTCAGGGGTTAAGCTTGAATCTTACAGGAAGAACCAAAATCCTTTCTGGCTGCTGGAGGTGAGAACCATAGAAAGTGCCAAAGAACTAGGAGACAACAGGGAGAAGCAGGAGAACTTGCAGAAGCTTTCCCTTGGAGGGCAGAGAAAGGTGGAAGAGTAACTGAGCAGGAAGAGGCTGTTTTCCAACTAGCATAAGACATTTTTAAAGCTGACTTTTCTAATCATTTCACTTTAGCTAGCAAACAAGAAATAGGCATATTTACGAAACATCACCTAGTAATAACCCAAGCTGAACTCCATGATAGATGATGAAAAGTTCAGAGGCTCAATAAAGCACTTAGCATTTCTGTACCTTTCAGAGTTGGTGACATCAGCCAAAGAAGTTCCTAAATTAAACTCATTTTTTCTTTTTCAGGTCCTGGTAACTAGAAATGGTTACTTTTTACACAGATTATTCAGGCATCTGTCTGCTGCTCATCTGACTGTGCAGCATTTTTGTTGCTTCAGTAATTTTGTCTGTCAGCTTAAGGGAGAGAAGAAAGAGGTAGACTTTAAGGGTTCAGCCAATCCAGGATCATCCACATCAACCATAATGGCATGTACTCGTATACTCTATACTTAGGACTTAAAAGAAGAGCACTACTGTGGCCGTTTATAAACAGTTTTCAGTTCAGAGCTCTGCTTATTTCTGATGGTGCTTAAATGACAGAACTGGTATGAACATTGCTTTCCTTAGCAGAGCATTAAGAAGTTTCACTCATTTTAGCTTGTATTCTGGAGTTAACCTAAACTGCCCCTTGACAGAGTTTCCCCATTTCAAAGTCTACTGTGTTGTTCTTCCTACTGCCCTTCATCCTGATTGTATGAGAAGAGGAGTTAGGTATACGGATAACTGGATGCTGTTTCCCACGTGGCTTAAAAAGTCGTGGTTTAAAAGTGCTGGAATGTTTGATCCCTGCCTGATTAGCTTTTTGTTTGATGGCATGAGTTAAACTGCAGGCAGTTAATGTCATTGTCCATCATCAATTGATGATAATCCATAGCTGTGAGAGATACTTCAGAGCCAAACAAGGCAGAGAAGCAAGGAAGGAAGAAGCAGGATCATCTGTCCACATAGACAACATCACACATTCCTATCTGTTTAAGATATCTTAAAAACTTTCTTTGCATCTGTGTTCAAATTCATGGCAAATTACAATTAATCTGATATACTTTCAAGATGCTTTTGTCTCTGACCATTGTCAGAGCAGGTGAGGTTCATTAAAACCTCAGGCTATGCAGAAATGAATATTTCCTCATTTGTGCAAGTAGGAAGGAGCTATTATATCTTACCACAAGTTGTGTGTCTCTCAAACACATTCCTATCTCATACATTTTTTCCATTATAATGAAATCCAGATCAACAATTTGACTATCATAACTTCTTGCTTACCTGACTCAAATCTACAGGTCTAGTGCAATTCCCTTATTCATAAATGGAAGGAATCCCCTAGCCACTTTTTCCCATTTAATATGATTTGGTAGTTAATTTCTGTGTCTTTTGGTACTATCAGATTTATCTATGCATGAGAGCCCAAACCGCCTACGCATCTCACAGCTCCAATGGCTCATTTTACTAGCCAGGTTGCTGTTAAGTTTGTTTAGCTGCCTCACACTAAGCAAAACTCTATTTTATGTCTCATTATCCTGTTTTCCACATTATTTGAAGGACTTTTCCCTAAGTGCCTGTGATGCCTATCCCTGGACTGTTTTATACTTCAAACAGTTCTCCTGACCATGACTAATGCTTCTCTCTACCTTTTCTGATGTCCAGCTTCCTGTTTTATACAAAATATATTTTTCCAACCACTTCAAGCACTATGAAACAGATGATAATCCCTCCTTTACACCCAAATTGTCAGTCTAATACTTCCAGCATTCCCTGTGGCGGAGTCCCACACTCCTTGCTTTTGCAGTTTACTCTGCTCAGGTAATGTCAGGTTCCCTGTGAATACTCCTTCACTGAGGCTTATAGCCTGCCTCAAGCTATGTTGACTGGTTAAACTACACTGCAATGCCTCTGTCACTTCTTGGTCCAATGCACATGGGGAATCAAGCTGGCCTGATCCTGAACCTTCATCCCACTTCTGAGAAGAGCCAGCTGTGTTGCACGACAAAGTTTGATACAAAAGTAACAGACAAACATCTAAGCAAGTCTCATAAGAGGGCAACTTCCCCATCTGGATCCTCCTGACTATGGACTTGGCAATACCAGGCATATGCACTGCTGCCCAAACAAGCCCCACAGGAAAGTACTCCCTAAACCTGGACTGGCTCTTCACATATCAAGGAAGCATGTGTTGCTAATGCTTAAATTCTAATATACATGGGTACATTATGAGCTCAGCTGTCCATATTCTCTATCATTCTCTTTGAGTCACTTCTCTTCCAGAAAATAGCTGAGGTTGATCAGGATTACAGGATGCTATCAATCTATTTTACCCATCTTCAACATTCAGCCTGAGATGATGCAAATAAGCAAACATTTTCAAAGAACGGAAAGGAAGTGACATTGATTTTCTAATCAAGTATAGATTGCCCAATGTCACTAATACTGAATATAAGGAGTTTTTTCAACTATCAAGTTCTTTTTTTCTTGGGCAGACAATTCTAGTCAATAGATGAATAACAAAAAATGGCAAGGTTATACCAGGGGAAAGACCTGGTAGGAAAAAAAAGAAAAGAACAAGAAGAGAAGAACAAAAAGAAAAAACTATGTATCTTCCATGTTCTATATATATATATTATTTTATTTTTATTTCTAAATTAAGTGTGAACTTCACTTGACAAAGGATTTTAGATTTTGTGTGAATTTAGATCTTGTATGAATTTGGATTGATTTTCTTATCCTAGGAATCTCTCCACATGGGGTTAAACAACTAACAACAAAATTTGTCTTCTCCTTGATCAAAGTTTAATCAAACAGTAACAGTGGAGATGTAAAGATGTAAAGGCAGAAAAATCAAACACCGTGTATAATAATAGAAGTTCAGCAACCATTAAAATAAATAGACTGTCACTGTTTCTATGTTCCTCTATCTGAACAGATGAATACATGAGATTTTATCTTCATTGCTAATATCACAAGACTAGACAAATAGCTGGGTGTGTGATGTTCTATCAGGACAGTTACCTTTGACTAATTGTAGTATTTCCCTGAAGGAAGGAAAGACACTCCTCGTTTTTAAATTAGTTCCCCAGGTCCATCAAAAACAAATGTAACTGTGAATTAAGGACAGAGGTCTGAATTACAAACTAATATGGGGAGTTTTGAGGGCCAAATCCTGCTGACCTTATTCGAGGAAAGTACCTTCTTTAAGAGTTAAGACAAAGTAGATTCACTTTCAGTGCATGAACATGAAGAAATACAGAAACTTGCAAGCTTCATTCTGACAAATGAAGCACAGCAAGTGAACAGCACATAATTATTTGCTCAGATGTTCCTGGAGCACGGCATTCATTTCTGCCAGTGTTTGGAGGTGAGGCGTGGTGCTCAGTCAAGCATTTTCTGATATTTTTCATAGAATTGTTTGAGTTGGGAGGGACCCTGAAAGGTCATCTAATCCAACTTATGAAAAGATGAGCACTCAGTTCAGTAATCTCCCAAGATAAAAGACAGTGAGAAAAGAAGGGGATAAAGTATTTTATGTACTTCAGGCCTTGCTCTGAAGCCTGTTTTCCAGCTGGATGGCCAGCCTTGACCATGCTGCACTTCAGCATGCCTTAGGTACTGCCTCAGTGGTAGTATACACATTGTTTTCTCTTTCTTGCACAGATGGACACTTTTACCCAAATTAAGAATCTTAAAAGTAAAAATAGAATAGGAATACTCTTCCTGGAAAAGCAGCAGCTTTTAACAGTTAATCTTTGTCTGTTCAAATCCAGATTGTTGACTTCCAACACATGAAAAACTAAAGCCCCGAGAAGAGTGAGACCTGCCACCTTCCCAGTAGTTGAGCTCACATCAGGGGCTAAAACCCAGTCTCACAGTGCTGACTTGAGGTGCTGAAACCATACCCTGACCAACAGTGTGCAGCCCTCATACTGACACCTCACTGACTGTAAGGCCGTCCTGCTAAGCACGAATTATGAACTGATCTGGGTTTAAAATAACCATCTTTTTCCTCTCAGCTATTTTTTTTTTTTTTTTTAAACCCAGATCATCCTCACAAATCCAGACCACAACATATCTCTGTAAATCATTCATCTGGCAGAAGGACTGCTACCAAAGCTCAAAGGCAGAATGGGTAATCCTGGGCTTAATGGATTGCATCAGCATTTGCTGATGGTCCTCTTTCAAAAACAAACCATTCCTGTGTGCAAAACCCCACAGCCTTGCCTTAAATAACTGTCTGGTACCTGGTCAGAAGATAATCTACTCTCTGTCACTTACTGCTGCTCTTCTTTATTGAGATTGATGCTCCCAGGAATCATTACCTTCATCCAATTCTGCATTGAAGTAAAAAGTAGTCTCCATTCATTACTCTTCAGTATCTGTACTCTTCAGTAGCTGGTTCCTTCTTGCATATTATGAAACTTTATAACCATTCTTCATTAATGTCACAGTATGTATTCTGTGACTAAACTTTGACTTTATTTGCATGCAGTTATTACACTACCTTTCTTATCTCTCCTTTCCTCCACTACTAAATATGTAAGCCAACTCAGCATCTGTACTGTCATTCCTGCCTACTGCCTCTTTCCTCCTTTTCTATCATGTAATTTCACTATCTACTCTGTGTAGAAAAACTAAAGGAGTTACAGACAGTGAGCCTGTACAGTTTTGCTATCTTACATGAGGCCAGTTTAAATACCTCCTGTCATGTAAGTGTCAGTAGCACTTAAAAACTGTACTACAGACCTTCATCTAAATGCAGCTGCTCCAGCAACTCTTAACTGACAGCATTTCAGCTAATTTTACAGGACAGATTGGTTTGTAATGCGCATCCATTCTGGACAGAAATCATTCCTGATAACCACCACTCAGTACGGTAGTTTTCTCTTCCCTGCAATAACAGCATGCTTCAGGAATCCCATTTTCCTTTTCTATCTGCACCCTTTTTATATTTTTCAGAAGTGAGAGAGAACACAGACCTCCTTCTCAGTTTCATAAACATCCCATTATCTTTTTTTTTTTTTTTAATTTACTCCTATGCCATTAAACACCAGGCAGTAAATTTCTGTCTTGGAAGTTATCAACACATTCTTCTTAGACATACACAATCACTGTGCTTTACAATAATTTCTCACACTGAAAAAGTACTTCTTGTACATTCATTCTTAGAAATATATTCAGCTCCAGCTCCAATACTCACTACCAAGACATAGAAAGTGAACATAGTTTCTTAAGTTCTCCATAGACTAAAATTTTTGCAAATAAATAACTTTAGGTTTTACACTGGCTTTACTACACCCACAGCTCCCTATTCTGCTATGAGCCTATGGAGTACCTGTAGTCAGTACAGTCCTTTCACAGTGAAATATTGCCCTGTTTTTATAATTTAACCAGGTAGGTGCATTTTGCCAGGCTTTTGAAATACACATCCCACAAACCTAGATTTGAAGAGTTCAGAAATGAGTTTAGCAGTATGTGATTGTACTAAATACAGTTCAGCATTTTTCTTCTGAGTGTTCCTTGTGTCCAGCATGTTCAGATCCAATTTCTGTGTAATTACCATTAGCTCTACATTATTTTGAATGTGTCATCATAACAAGAAAACTGTTTCAGTTTTGCTTTTTGCTTTGATGATGTAAAAGTGTGCACATTTACCTTGTGCTTGGCCCAGGGCATCTTTGTTGTTTGCTGTCTCCTTGAATCTGAAAAGTCAAGAGCTATGCTACTTCCTATATCTGCCTGCACTGGCATGCAGTGAATCCTCACACTAAAGACATATATGCCTATCATCTCTCTTTGATTAAGGAACAGTCCTGGGGAGAAGTGTAATATCTTTCTTAGCTGTGAAATACTTTTCTGCCCAGCTTGCCTTTCCCACAAACATCTCTATTTTTCCTCCTCACCTTGGAATCCATCAGGGAACCCCATTGGTCCCTGGTGGTGGTGGTGATGATAGCTTCTGCTGCATCCTTGTTCCTACAGGAACTCTTGCCCAAGGGTGGTGTGAACAAAGCCAAGGAGCTGGAGGATGAGTTGGAGGATGAGAATGACATACCATTTACAATGAATTTATGTGCTGAATCTGTAAGGAGCTTGTTCAAATGCCCTGAAGCTAGAAATGTCATTTATATTCACATCCCAGAAAGGAGACGAAAATTACTCCAAAAGAACTGCAGGCTGTCAAGCATGATGGAATGACAGGCTTTCAGACAAAATCTGTGTTGTGCTATATAGGCATAAGAAAGTTGTTATTCCTCTTTGTAAAGCCACTTATTTACATTTGGATACTATTTCTCATCAGTATTCTTAGGTTTCAGGATGCTACACACTCGCAGTATAATTGCACTTCAATATAGGACAAATAACATCTAATGAAACTCTGCGTGGCATGGAAGGAATAGGAAGGATTAGTGTGCTGTCGGCTTCTTCTCACTATATCCTTTAGCCATGGCATTTGTCTTCATGGCCTTCTCTGGACTAGCTGGTGGTTTTTCTGGCTGGTGGACTAGCTTCTGCCTGGAGCATGGTGCGACCAAGAGGGAATATACTTTCTGCAGAGCCAGGCCCCAACAAGGCCACTGTCCTCTCAACTCTCCCTCCTCTCAGCAGAAATCTCTTCACATATTTTTCAAAGATGATCACAACAGAGTTTTCTTTTGACCTGCATCAATTCATGATTTGCCTCATACATCT
The DNA here is from genome assembly GCF_039878825.1 of Excalfactoria chinensis. Classification (NCBI taxonomy): domain Eukaryota; kingdom Metazoa; phylum Chordata; class Aves; order Galliformes; family Phasianidae; genus Excalfactoria; species Excalfactoria chinensis. Next base: position 92,478,647 of record NC_092826.1, read on the forward strand.
TTTTCTTCTCTGAGTTACACCATTCACTAGCAGAGCTCTGAATAACTGAGTATAAATGCTGAGAGTATGAAATCATGTAAATAGTTCCTTACTCAACTGATAGATTAAGTTTTGGTCTCTGACTTACAGATAATGCAGAGTGAAGTCCCCTGAGGCCAGACCTACTCTGCTTGGCACCTCCTGAAAGGACTGTGGACTATATATGTGATTTCCTAACATCCATGCTGCTTCTCTGAAACAGCAGGACACAGAGGAACACTGTGTGTGCAGGATTTGAACAAATAAGGAGTTACTTTGTGTTTTGATCAATGGTCCTATGTCTGGACAGGTTGTCCAGAGAAGTTGTAGATGTCCCATCCCTGGAGGCATTCAAGGTAAGGCTGGATGTGACTCTGGACAGTATGCTCTAGTGGTTTACGACCCTGCTCATAGCAGGAGGGGTTAAAACTAGATATCTATGAGGTCCCTTTCAAACCCAAGCCATTCTATGTTTCTATGATTCTGTGACTGTTAGGCAAATTTTACTATCCTATGCTAAATCCATCTCTAGATCCTAAAAAGTCACCACCGCTGTTCTAGAGGCAAGCTACACAAATGCGGCTCTCGCTGGAGTGCACAGGTTAACCTCAGAGCCAATAAGCTATAATTGGTGGGATTTAGAAAACTTGCTCATTTCAGTAATTCTATACAAGTACATAGCAAAGCCCATTCAGTCCTCAAAAACAACTCCTAGGAAACAAATGACCAGTAATATGAGAATTCAACTGTTCTGTTCTACAGTGTGCCATAGACTGTACACAGAGCTAGCAAAAAGAGTTGGTGTTCTTTGCTTAGAAATTTCCCACACTGCCATGGGCTAACAAGATTAAAGATTGATTTTGTTGTCTGCTGGGATGTCTCAGTAATATATCCTTACTGTTTTCCTTCCTTCCAGAGAGCAGACATTGGCCTGCATGTGTGACAAACCAAGCTGAGAAACAAAAGGGATCTTCTCTTCCAAACATGTTGCTTCTTCTGTATAGCATGATCATTAAGTGTCAATACACAGCAGAAAAAAAGGAGACGAGAGGCAGTGGAACAGACATAGGTGAGACCATAGCTGATTTCAAGGCAACATGCCAGACTTTGAAATATACCACTTATATAGATGACAGTGAGGAAATACTTAAGCACTTTGCACACTGGTTGCTTTTCAAAAAAGTTTTCTCCCTAATTCTAATATGCAGCTAATGAGCACTTTGAAATGAAAAGGTACACCAGTAAAATCTTGCATAAGGCAAGAAGAAGGGCAGGTACTGCTTGACCAACCTGATCTCCTTCTATGACCTAGTGACCCATCTGGTGGACAAGGGAAAGGCTGTTGGTGTAGTCTACCCAGACTTCAGCAAAGTCTTTGACACCGTCTCCCACAGTATTCTCCTGCAGAAGCTGGCAGCCTGTGGCTTGGACAGGTACACTCTTGGAAATGGCTGGAGGGCCAGGCCCAGAGAGTGGTGGTGAATGGAACTAAATCCAGCTGGCAACCAGTCATAAGTAGTGTTCCCCAGGGGTTGGTGCTGGGGCCTGTCCTCTTCAATATTTTGATGACCTGGATGAGGGCGCTGAGTGTACCTTCAGTAAGTTTGCAGATGACACCAAGTTGGCTGGAAGTGTCGATCTTCCTGGGGGTAGCGATGCCCTACAGAGGGATCTGGACAGGCTGGAGAGCTGGGCCAAAGCCAACGGGATGCGGTTCAGCAAAAGCAAATGCACTTTGTCCACAACAACCCCAGGCAATGCTACAGGCTAGGGCAGAGTGGCTGGAAGACTGTGTAGAGGAAATGGACCTAGGGGTTTGATGCTGGGCTGAACATGAACCACACATAGTTGCCACACAGCAACATCTACCTCTCACCTCCTAGATAAGTCAGAGACTTATAGCAAGAGGACAAACACCTGTGTGATACAGCCATCTACACTGTTCATGCAAACCTGCAGACTATCTGACACTACCATATGGTGAGGGATCCCATCCTCTAGAATGAGAGTGTACCCAAGCACAGTGGACCCCCAAAGACTCCTTTCCCTCCCTCCCCTAACAGTCCACATTTATTATTTTCCCTGTTCCCCCACCTTGTGATATATGATTCCAAATTCCTTTCTCTACATTCTACTTGCAAACTTAGAACTAAGTAGGGTGCTGTATAATACACAGGAATCTGCTTTCCATGTATTGGCCTGGCACATAATGCTCTAGATGCTATATTTATACTTCTTAACTGGACTTCTTTTTACTCAAATTCTGAACAGCTTCAAAGTCTTTTGTGTGTGTGTGTGTTTTTTCTTTTGCTGAGAACTATTTATGTCTATCAATAACCTCTGCTCCTGGGCCCTCACTCTCTGCTTCTCCTCCCACCAGTCTCAATTGCTCACTTAGGGCTGACATCCCTAAGTTCACTTTTCTCCCCACATGGTAATGTTTTCCCCAGTGGGATGCTGAATTCCCTCCCTGCTCTCAATACTAGCTCATCTACCAATTACTTAAAAATCAGGCTTCATTTCTGTCACCATTTCCACATAAAAGTACACACAGTTTTCATAACAAAGTTGTCTCTGCAACTTAAAGTTTGTCATATTTTAACATTATGCGTAATTTGCAAAGCTGCACATTATTAAACATATTCTGATGCTCCCAATTACTTGCAAATTATTCATTACCAGTTCCCACTGCTATATTCAGTCAACATCTGTCATCCTGGAGAAGACTTCCAGATTAAGTTACCATTGTTGCTGAGCATCAAGGAGGGAGGCTGCTTTGTCATCATGCTTGGAGAAAAAAATAGAGTAGAGCAAAATTTAACTCATTTCTGGCTCTACCAGTGAGCTTCGGGAGGATGGGCTGCTGGGGAATGTGATTACCTCTGCGCGCATCCACTGAGCCTTAAGATGTGATACAACAGCTGTTGTCATCTGTTTCCAAGCACATTCATTCTGCACTGATACTCACACTTTTGTCAACTACAGTAAAGTATCTATGCTGAAAGATCTTGGTGCAAATTGCATAATCGACTACATTATGCTGAAACCCTAGGAGCCCTAACTCTCCTGCTTGTTTGTGGCTGACAAAGCCAGACATTTCATAAAAAATCTGCACTGCATTTAATTCACTAATTTCATTTCCTATTTTATTTGACTTATGAGCACCTATTCTGAGCCTGGCACACATTGCCTTTCCACAGACTCTCACACTATGCTTTGCACAGCAGCATTCCAGTGTTATTCTCCAACACCTCTGAGTTGTTACAGTTATTACACTAATACAGTTTTCACCAGCACTTTTCAAGAGCTGCTATTATCACATGGTATATGTATTGTGATGTGCTACAAATTCATTCCCATATTAATAATGGATGCAAGAGAGGCTACTGATAGCTTAATTTAAAATCAGGATTATCTGTAATCTATCCCTCTAATCAAGTTAGAAATACTGTTGTTTCCTATGCTTTATGAAACACTCAAAGACAAGACCTGTTGCCTTGTACCAGCCCCAGTACTCTTCCTCCTCTGCATAAGACCTTTCTTTCCTCTCTGATTTTGCTAGAGAAAGCAGGGGAATAATGGTAGGAGTTCTGACTTGCTACCTAGGGAGGTATCTTTTGACAAACATCCATTTCCAAGGTGAATGCCTTTATATCCTACCACTTCTCTCTTGCAGTGTACTCTATGAGCTTTCCATCATCCACATTCCCTTCAGTAACTACCAAACTACTTATCTACTTCTTTGATATGTCACAGCATTTCTTGGCTTTTTCTGCCAGGACATCAGATGCTACCGTGCTCGTCAGTTTTCAACTCTGTGACCTTCTGCTCAAGTTTTTGGTTTTCACTCTCATCTTTTTCTTGATTAATGTGTTGAATTTTTCACATCCTCTTTCAAGACTACATTTTGCTCTGCTATAAAAATCCTGAACATCTGTAGTGTCCTATTCCTGTCAATATTCTGTTTGCTAAAAGAGAGAGAGAGATCTAGAAATTTGCAGCACCCATTTCAGGCACGTTCTGACTTACTTGTATAACATTTTTGAGGGTTTCAATACTGGAGGCTGCTGAATAATTACCTACACATATTTCCAGAATACCTCATGTCCCATAACTCTTACCTACTGATTTCAGTAATTCTAATCCATATTTTCAAGATTGGTAGCAGTCTGATCTGCAAACTGGCTACAGATACTACTGTTTTTATCCTCTGGGATCATCAGCTTCTTGATCTTTGAATCTTCGTCATTCTAACTTTATAAACACTCTAAAAATCCTTTATTTCTTCTCCAATACTAATGTCTTTATTTTTTTGACTCTTTTGATGTCACCATAGGTTCTTTTATTTTGGGTCTCTCACGCAATAATCAAATTTAGACTTTGTGCATCCTTTCATGGATACATCATTTCCTCTCACTTGCTACAGTGATTGTTTTTGGATTACTTGCTATCTGTATATAAATGGTCTCTTTTTATTGCATGGCTCAGAGATCTGTGAAGTCTCCCACAACGAAGGATTTCCATCTGTTTGCAAATGTTGTAAAGAGCAATTAACAAAATGAACACAAGAATCCAATATTGTTTGGAAGAGAAACACCTGTATCAAATAAAGAGACAAAAAGAGATTTTTCTGAGGAAGTAAACCACAGAAAAATCAGCATGATCAATAGAAAAACAGAGTGCTTCATCTATGATTTATCAGAAATCACATGTGCAACTAATATTCTGCCTAAAATATCTGCTAAGTTCAACCTGAGGGAACTTTTGAACTACTTCTTGATGACTGAGGGTGGATGAATGGGAAAATGGATAAAACTGCAAGAATAGATATGGAAAATAAAAGGCAAAGCAGGTATCAAGTGGACAATGGAAGAAAATAAAGAACTATTAAATGGGAATGTATCCTTCTATCTTGAAAATTCTTTCCTCTCTATTCTGTTTCTTTTATATCCAGTTCAGGCTTTGCTCCTGTCTTTCTGTTCCTTGTTTTATCTTGCCTCTGTTGGAACACCCATATTCTGTCTGCTGCTCTGTAGGACTATCTTCCTTCTGAGCTGAAAGCTTTTTTCTCCTCTCCCTATTTTATCTTAATTGTCTAAAAGTCACTCTATCTCTCCTGAGTATTTGCAAACTCATTACTTTTCCTATTCTTTCCTAAAGTCTGTCACTTTAAATAAAGCTCTTCCTTCAATAACTATGTATACACCTCTTTCTAACTTCTTCTCTTCAGACCACATCACTAATGCATATCTTTTTCCCATTGTTGCCTGACTACTACTTTACGCAAACACTCCAACTTGTTTTTATCTTAAAATGATTTCTTTCATTTCCTGAGTACTTAACCTTTCTACCCAACCAACTCACTCATACTTTCCCTCCTTCATGCTGTCTCTCTTCTTTAAAAACCAGCCTGATTCTCCCTCTTACAGGTCCCTTTTTTCTCTCTCTCTGAGAATTGCTTCAAGGCCCACTCTCAACAGATTTTCTGCCAGATGTTTTTCTGTCTTTGTCAAAACCTTAGTTTGACCTGCAAATCTCATCTTGTTTGATGCCACTGGGCCTCCCTCACCTGCACCCAGCTCTCTTCAAGTCTTTTGCTGGTATGGAGCCAGCCACAAAGGCTTCTCAAGGAATAAGAGAGTCACTGTTTCTCTGACACTACTTTAGCTTCTCTGCAACATCTGGATTGGCTCTTTTAGCAAATGTTAGAAACCAAGGAGAGGATTTGTTCCACTGACACCAGCAGCAAACTTTAACACATAACCAGCAGTAAAGAAGATACTACAGTAGTAACATCAGTTCCATCCAGCATTTTGCAGTTGTTTTTTTTTTTTTTATAAGTTCCATACATTTTAATAACATTGAATATTTCATGTTTTCACTGTCTCTTGACTTGTCTCTAAGACCCTCCAGCCAAACTATACAAATTGCGCCCCTACAAACCTCATTAAATAGACTAGTAAAATCTGGTTTTGCTTAAATTTACTCAGTGTCACAGTATTTATGAAGGACCCTGAACAAATTAGGCAAGATGCTCCAAATTTTACAGTAGAACAAAGATGGCAGGCTAATAGAACCAACAACAGGAGGCAGTAATCATGTATTAACAACAAGGATATTCAGAGGATTTCTCTGTACTCAAAAGAAAATGGATTTACATCTATAAAAAAAGAAGCTGATTATAATAATCCTAACCCAGTTGATTTATACTGATCTAATAGTACTCATAAGTTGTCTTCATTCAGCTTAGGTATTTAATCCAATTGTACTCTGTGTGTGTACAAATAGAAGCATTACCTGCTTGGCATGACAGAAAAAATCTGGTGTCCACAGCACTTAACTTTAGGAATTATTAGTCAAAAGCAGAATGAGTACTAGATTTGCATACAATTTGAAAAGGGTCAACAATTTCAGAATCACATATGGTGGGGGAAGATTGATGGACTGCAGAAAAAAATGTCCTTTTATGTGACAGGTGCAGAAGACTGAATTTGCCAAGCCAGGAGGTTCCTGTCCTTTTATGATCATAGCATGGAGCTATGAGATACCATTTTTTGCAGCCAGATCAAGACAGACTGTCACTAGACCTCTGAATTCTGAAGATCTGACTGAGGGCTGCATTTTCCTGGTCAATAAAATCAAATCAAGACAACAGGCAGGAAAAAGGGCTACCAGACCTCAATTCTGACATTGTCTAAAGCCAGCATAGTACAATTCATGAGGTGAGAACTGTTTAGTAACTTCGGACACACCTCATTTCCTGAGAGAAATAACTTAGCATCATCTGGGTTTACCTAGTTTTGGAGAGCATTCATACTGTTAATGATTCCTGAACAAAATCAATGATATTATTCCCAAGGACTGTTGCAAGGGAAAATTTATTCTCTTCTAGTCTGTGTCTTCTCTGAGTCCACATGAGACATGATTATCCTTGGCTCCTCTAATCTCTCCCCAGCCATGAGTTCTTGCAGCTTCTCTGATGCTCTGATTTGGAACAGCAGTGCAAATGGAGAAACATTTCCCTGGGGGAAAATGCCAGCTCTCAGTTTGGATACAGAGATCATTTTCAGATGTACTTCTTTTTCTCACGGGACTGAAGTACATCCATTCTCCCCAAGGGTCAGCCCTTCTCCCTTCCTCTGAGAATACTGTTTTTCCTGTGTCAGAAAATAAGCGTTTGTAAATAAATATAATCAGCTCAATCCTTGGCTTGGCAGAATCTTCTCACAAAATGTAACAAAGAGGTGCCTCTCAGGGAGTGAAATCTATGATAACTTGTATCTTAAGTAATACTCTAGATGTTAAGTCTGCTATATATGTGTTGAAGCTTTGTTGCTCTTATTGTTATTCACAAAATAAACAAAACATCTTTGGGATTTAGGAAGAAATGTGTTATTTTGCACTTTTTTTTCCCCAGACATCTTTTCCAGAGACATCCACCTGAGTACCAAAGCTACAATTAGTGATAACATTCAGAAATTATACACAAAGTGCTGTTGCATGGGAAGTTTATTGCTGTCAATCTTTTTTTTTTTTTTACTTTTAATTTGGGTGATTCTCCAGTTTTCTTTGTTACTCCATCCCTCCCACTGAAGGCTGTGCGGCCATTCAGCAAGACCTGAACAGGCTGGAGAGCTGGGCAGTAAGAAACCGGATGAGGTTTAACAAAAGCAAGTGTAGAGTCTTGCATCTAGGTAGAAATAATTGCATGCACCAGTACAGGTTGGGGGAAGACCTGCTGGAGAGAAGCTCTGCTGAGAGGGACCTGGGTGTCCTGGTGGACGACAGGTTGGCCATGAGCCAGCAGTGTGCCCTTGTAGCCAAAAAGGCCAATGGCATACTGGGGTGCATTAAAAAGAGCGTAGCCAGCAGGTCAAGGGAGGTGATCCTCCCCCTCTACTCTGCCTTGGTGAGGCCTCATCTGGAATACTGTGTCCAGTTCTGGGCTCCCCAGTACAAAAAAGACAGGGATCTCTTTGAAAGAGTCCAGCAGAGGGCCACAAAGATGGTGAAGGGCCTGGACCATCTCCCCTATGAGGAGAGACTTAGGGAACTGGGTCTGTTTAGCCTTGAGAAAAGAAGGCTGAGAGGGGACTTGATCCAGGTTTATAAATACCTGAAGTGTGGGAGCCATAGTGGCGAGGCTGGTCTCTTTTCAGTAGTGCGTGGGGACAGGACTAGGGGAAATGGGCTGAAACTTCAGCATAGGAAGTTCCGCACGAATGTGTGCAAGAACTTCTTTACGGTGAGGGTGACGGAGCACTGGAACAGGCTGCCCAGGGAGGTGGTGGAGTCTCTTTCTCTGGATATTCAAGACCCGCCTGGACGCCTACCTGTGCAACGTGGTGTAGGGAGCCTGCTTTGGCAGGGGGGTTGACTCGATGATCTCTAGAGGTCCCTTCCAACCCCTATAATTCTGTGATTCTGTGATCCCTTGTCACGCCATAAATTGGGCTAAAGTCTAGGCTGCCTCTGATGGCTCAGGCATTGTGGTCTGAGACACCTGAGGTAGCTTCTTCTTTCTATTAGGGACAATAAAATCCTCTAAATTCCAGGTTACTGTTGACCTTCTTTCTGTAATTCTTACCCTTGGTTTTCTAGGGTAGTTTTGAAACTTTTGTTTATCCTTCAGCTGTTTCCACAGGGCAGCAATGTAGAATTATGTTCAATATGCTGAATAGAGAAGAAAAATAGTATATTTATCCTTAAAATGTACTGTATTTAATATTGTTTCCTTGTTAAGAAAGTAGTTTTTAAACTTCCAGGCATTCATTTAATTATTATTATAAATTATATATATATATATATATATAATTATTATAAACACAGTAACATGAACAAATCATTCTATGAGAAATCAGGGCTACAAAAAGTTTTTCATCAATTAGGCAAGCTCTGGTTACAGCCATTCTGCGAAGAGCTTCCCGCAGTATCAGCAACTTCATACTAAATTTAGTTAGCAAAAGTGCACAGCTTTATTTATCAATTTCATCACAGTACTTTAATATAGTAAATAGAGACAATGAATTCAAATTTCACATGCAATTTTAGCTAGATTTTTTTTAAGTTGCTGTGTTCTTTTGAGTTTCATTTTGTTTTTATTAAGCTCTGATTTATCTCATGACTATTTTTTTCTACAGTCTTTAAAATACAAACAAATACAAACATTGAACTGGCTTTCAGATATCCCAAGTGATACATTATCCACGAAGGACATTATTTCTGTATGATCTGTTGTAATTTTTTCTTGATTTTCTGTTAGTATTTAACACAACATTTAAGAATTATTTTTACTTATCTGTTGCTTGGATAACACCCATATATAAAGCATCATAAAGCCCCAATTTACTGTACTAGTTGTTCATTATATGGAGGTAATATAGTTGCTTTACAGACCTGTTGCTGTTCCTTTGTATGGGAACCTGTACCAGGGAAAAGCGGTGGCTCTCTGGTGTCAATAGGATGACATGTCACACTAGGCATGGCAAACAGCAACGTTAGTAGGCAGCTTGCAAAATTAGCAGCAGCGACAAAATCAGAAAGTCAGCTCACACTGAATGCCACCTATAATGCTCTGAGTATCAATTTCCAGAGGAGTTTTGAAGCAGTAACCAGGACTAAGCATATTCTATACATCAGGCTATATATACTAGTTATAAGAGCTAGCAGGTATGTTCAGAGGCTATTACTTGAAGATCCTAATTATAGTATTTTGGACTGCAATTATGGTTTTGAAGTTTCTTTTCTCATTTACCTGCACACAGCTCAGCCCCAGTCAGGTGTATGAGTTGTCAGGACGTGGACAAGAAGCACTAAGTGCAGAGCTTTGCCAGCTGTGACACAGGCAGCATCCCCACAGCTTCACAAGCACTGCTAACATGGCAGCCCCAAACTTCATGAGCCTTATGCCTCTGTTCAAAAGCATTGGTTTTAATCTGCATGGGTCAGCAGGAAAGCAGAAGCTACAGTTCTTATTGGTGCCCCACCATTAATTGTGAACAGGGAGAAAGCACTTTTGATGCAGGCAGTTTTAGGCGGAAAACCAGAAGCTGACCAGGCCCTTCAGTTTGACCTGTGAGTATGTTGACATGGGCAAACATCACTGAGGAACAGGACACATTTCTTCAGGTGAAATTACCCAAACTAGCCCTGTGTAGTACCTGAGGGAGTCCATTCAGAGCTGACTCAGGTATTTTGTACAAAACCACGGTGTAGTGCACAGACACCTTCTGTCTTCTGATTTAGGGCTGAATTTTGCTCTGATCATACCTGTGCTGAGTAACTTCCATGAGTGAAAATACAGGTTTGTTAACAGACACCTGTAACTTCATTTAATCCAGTCTCTACAGATAACAGCTTCCAGCCCTTAAGGCTAGCCAAAGAAATTGCTTCCTTTGTCAAAAATCTTAAGTTTTTTTTCTGGATCCATTTAGCTTTCTGGTGTCAAATTTTATTCACATTGTCCATAGCATACTACATACCACAGTGTGCAGATCTCTGGCCTGCTGGAAACTTGAAGTTAGTTGTCCCACTAGGCTGCAACTGTGGGCCACTCACCAGTACATTGTGACGCTAAAGACTGTGCTGTCAGCCTGAAGGGACCTAACATTTTGACTGAGAACTTCCTGCAGAGATCTCACATCCTTGTTTCTTTGCTCCATGGAAATTTTCCATTTCCCTTATCTCTCTCTGAAAATGAGTTTGGAACAATCCAACTCCTGTGCATTTCAGCTGAGTGTTCAGTTCAATGGATGTAGTGGCTCCATGGCAAGAGACAAAGCTCCATCCTTGAGGAGGCCTCCTCCTTCACACAGAAACATTTTACAATACAGCGCTTTCTGCATCAACTCCATAGCATTAAGCAGAGTTAACAAAGCATACTTCAGTGGACTTCCTCAGCTGTGCCACAGGAGCAGGGACAGTTCCAGAAGTAGCAGAAAACCAGATAAAAAGAACATATGCTAACCTGCCCATGCCATACCTCATACTTAGATTTTCATACTGATATAAACTGGCTTGGTTCAGACTGTGACAAATGCTATCTGAGAAACTCTTCTGAAAGTATTTCTGCTATTACTAAGCTACTCATTAAACCACAAGGAAACCTCTTTCAACACCTGGTTTAGATTATATTTATCATATTCAAAAAGGGTACTCAAAATAATCAGCTTTTGAATAGAAAACTGGAAGCATCCAGCTGAGATTTAAACTTTCATGCATTCGTGGGCAGGGGGCAGACTAGGATCAGAGGAGCAGGAATTCTGTGGGAGGGACCACAAACTGAGATAAGGTCTCTGATCCCAGAACACCTGTATTCAAAACTCTGAAACAGGAGGAGACAGTTGTGGGCTTTGGAAAAGGATCACAGCATGTAGTTGCTGGCAGGACTTCACAGAGCATAAGGGGAATAGAACCCCTTGGGACAGAGACATTTTCAGCACAGACAATGGGAATTGCTAATGAAGCACTACAGAACAAAAAGGAATTATTAAGAACTCCAGTTCTTTTCTTGGTGAGTTTGACACCTGGTTAAGCAATACATACATTTGAAGCTTGATACTCAGTAGCTCTTGTATACAAACCATGGCAGTACATCAGCAAATTCAGTGTCAAATAAAAAGCAGTTTGAATGCTCCAGGCTTTCAAGTGCAGTAGGTTTGCTGGGTGGAACAGTGGGGATGGAGAACACTGCAGGATGCCCAGAATCTGCCTCCACCAGCTTGAAATAACCAGCTAATTTCCCCAGGCACTTGCTACAGAAACAGGCTTCTCCAGGGTGATTCACTGAATGGCTACACCACTTTTTGCAGTGCTCCCATGAGATCTCCCCTCCCTTTGACTACCCACTGTCAGTTAGCAAGTGGTATGCACCCCAGACTTACAGGTGAGGACTTTGACAGTAAACAGGAAATTGAGTGTTCTGTCATATGAGGCAGATACACATACACAGCAGATTTTAATTTCATTTTGATCCAAGATGGACTTCTTGTGTTTTGCCATGAATCCAGTTGGGATAAAATCTTTTCCACTCATCAGGTCCACCCAAGCAAAGTCCATTACAGTCACAAATAAGTCCCTGAGAACTCTCAGTAAGGGATCTGTTAGGATGGACAAGCCTTCACAGATCTGCTGGTGACACACATGGATTTCAAACACTTTAAATGCTTTTCACTTATTTTAACAGATATAATGGATTTAAACATATTTTGTTTGGAGAATTCATTTACATATCAAGTCCTAGCTGTTCCCAAAATCTGAATTATTTGGGAAAAAAAAAAAAAAAAAGCAGTCTTTCCTTCCTTCGCTGATTCAGACTCTAACTGAGCTGTGTCTAACTTCAGAATAAGCATGATTGACTTATTGACTTAATGGAAGATCTTTTTCCATCAGTATTGTGTGGTAGTAGTTATATAGACATTCATAACATATAAAGTTCTACTCAAAATTGCCCAAGTGATAAAATAGTAAAGAGATGATGGTTCTGCATTTTAAAGAACAACTGTGCAGACTGAAGTTTGCTACTACATTAGGCAAATGCAAACAGAGAAATTACTAATTGTTTTGTACACCATTCAGGCTTCTTCTCAAATAAAATGATTTTTTAGGGAAGTGATAATGTCTTCATATGTAATCCTGGGACTACTGTAAAATGCTAAACACCCATCCCCATAGGTGTGATACTTGGCAATTGCATGGCTATATTTGCAAATTGCTGAATTTTCTACAGTTCTATTCTAATTTTATCACTATTTCTAATGAATTTACTGTTTCCAGGAGAACACTAGTTACTTCTTTCTTAATATCAGGACATATATTATTTTTAGGTGAGAATCATTCACATGCTGAATCAGAATACAGAACACAAATGAAGGACAGTAACACAGTGCCCCCCATACACACACACACACACACACACACAAAAAAAAAAAAAAAAAAAAAAAAAAAAAGGAAAAGGAAAGTAATCAGGTGACGAATTAATTCAATGTATTGTTTCAATCTCTGCTGGAAAACCACTTCTGTGTTGGCACAGAACACCAGACAAGTAGAATGAACTTAACATGGCATCTGTCAGAAATTTCTGTTCTGGTTTGATACCATTATAGATTCTATTTGAAGGTAGATGATTTCCAGAGTGAATGGAAAATAGGCACAATTTCTAATAAGAGTAAACACACAAAGCAGTTCAGAGTACCCAGAAGAAAAAAGTTGGGACTAAGGTGGTACAGCTTTCTCAGATCAAGCAGAAAGGTTGAAAACTCATTTAGAGATTTGTTCTAGATAATCCTATATGTCTCATTTCCAGATATATCTAAACAGAGGAGAAAGAATACTCAAGAAAGAAGATCATGTTATCTATTTCCAATCCTCCACAATCTGATCTCAGGAACATTACTAACTGAACTGCTTGGAAGCACCCACAAGAAACCTTGTTGCTGCTATGTTCCTGTCTGCCTGAAAGGACAGCAATGCATCGCAGTAGGGCAACGGTGCTTTGTTCCAGCAAACATCAGAAGGCATGGGGCATAGCCCAGGTTCTCCAGTCCACACAGAGAGCCTAGGAGTCAAGTTCAGTCAAAGAGATTGTAATAAAGCCGAAACAGCAAATGCCTGATGGCAACACTGAGCTCTAGACCTAGAGCTTTCCTGTCTGCCTCTTGGAAGAACACCCTCAAGAACAGACTTTCTCTGGCTGTTCACACAGCTGTTGAATCATCTCAGCAAGGTCAAGACACCGCAAAATTCGCCATTTCTCAGCAGCCAGCTCCTCCTTGGATACCTGTCCCAGCAGTTTTTTGGCAAAGAGGTTCTGATCCTGCATGAAAAGTCCCACAGCAGACCTTGGGGCTTGAGGAAAGTTCTCCAGGCAACCACTGGTGAAACAGAAATTGATTTTCTTTTCACGTCTCATCCCTGGTCCTCTTTCTTCAATCCAAGTCAGAGGCCTAGTATGGAGAAACAGTGGAACAAGAGATTATTTATGAAGAAATTGAATCAACAGTTCTGCTTTAATCATGTTTTGCAGTAATCACAGAAAATGCCCTAATAAATGTACCTTTTTAAAATTTCAGTCACTGCATGCTAATTTAAGATGTTCTGATCAACAAGCCTTGTGGCTAGTTACAAAGCTGAACACCATGTTATAGCCTTAACTCTGCCACTGCTACATGCTACTGCTTTCAGCACACCACCTAAACTCCCTCCAGCTTCATTTTCTCTATGCACAATGAACATGTTTAACCATCTTGAGAGGCAAAGAGAAGTTGAATCTATTCATTCAATTTGGATGAAGAGTGCGGTTAAACATCCAAATACTTTGTTAGTGATTTAATCACAGCTAAACTTGCAAGGCCCTCAATATTTAGTCATTCCTCTAGCAAGAATAAACTGTCAGTAAGATACATAATCATGACCCATGTGCAAGCACCTTAAGGGAAGTTTTCCAGTTGTCTGGGACAAGTGTTTGCCCAGAGAACTGCACCCTTTAGGATTATCTGGACAGCACCAGACAGCAAGGTGTCTCATGCAGATGCATCTGTACTTTCTTGGAACTTTTTTCAGACTTTTCAAATACAATGATGGCACTCAGTCAGTCCTAGATATTATACCAGAATATGTCAATTTGGCCTGCTTCAGCTTTGTAACTCTTAGACAGTTCTCTTATGTCACGACAGTCACAGGCTCCTAGGCAAGCAGAGGTGTGCTGGCTATTGACTGCGTTAGTTGTCATGGTTTTGCAATTTTGTAATTTTGCTATCAGTATTCCACATCATAACATCATGATAAAGCATGTATAACTTTGACGAATGTGCTGCTCACAGAAGAAGACTGATGTCCCAGAGAACATCACAGTCAGTCATATGACAAGGACTCTATATAGTCTCACTTCAGTTCTGGACTCACTCTCTTGGATCCTGCCAGCCATGGGGGAGTGTGTGGAAGCATTCCAGCCATTTCACCTAGAGTTACAGTAGGCCTTTTGGTTTTGGGACTCACTCTCTCCTATTTTACTTGATTTGTTAGCCTTAATTCCAATTATATTGTATTATATTGTGTTATCCTGTATTCTGACATAGTATTTAGTAAATAAGTGTGCCTCCTTAGATCCTTGCAGCTGTTTTTTTTTTTTTTTGGGGGGGGGGAGGGCTAGCAGCCCATTCCAGGCCAACTGCCCCGCTGTCATGGGTGCAGGTAGATTTTAGGTTAACCCACGACAGGATTTTGGTGGAGAATGTGGGCAGAAGTAGGCAAAAGTGGGCAAAAATTGCAAAAGCTGCTGGTTGGGTTTTTTTTTTCTTCTTTTAGCTTTTACAGAGCTACAAGTTTTTGTTTTGTTTTTTTTTTTTTGTTAAGAAGCTATCTAAAGTATACGTTTCTGCACCTGCAAGCTTGACCTTGAAAGTCTGGGCGGACAACCAATACCCCGGAATATTTTGTAAACTTTGAGCTCTGCTATTTTGCTACTGAAGAGAGGAAAAATGTGTGCTCTGCTTGTAAAACTGCTTTTCAGGGGACTGCATGCTCCTCGTCCCTTCCTTGTATCCTTTATGCAGTTTTTGAATGCCCATTTGACCACACTGTTAATTTCCCTGAACATACTGTTGGTTATTTTATTAATCTCACTCAGTATCTGGATTTATAACATTCTGAAGAAGTCTTCCCCAGAACCAGAGAACACTGAGTGGCAGGGAGTGTGGAGAGGCTTTGAGGAGGCTTTAAAAAGACAGAAATCTTCAGTGTCATGGAGCTTTACTCCTGAACACTTGAAGAATCCCAAGAGTTTGATTGCATATTTGAGGCAGGTATGTTGTGGCTCAGGCAGATCTCAGGAGGCACAAATGATCTGGGACCTGGCTAATGCTTATCAGGCCTTATTCAATACCATTCCAGAGAAGGAAAAAGTTTTTGAAGCTGAGAGAGAGTCTCAGAGCTGAGATGGAGAATCTCAGAGCTGAGAGAATGAATGACCTCCTATATCAAGCATGACACCCTCTGGTCTGAACTTGATGCCCTCTGGTCCAGGCAAGACGCACCCCAGTCTGAGTGAGAAGCCCTCCAGTCTGAGCAAGATAGCCTCCGGTCCGAGCATAACACTCTCCAGTCTGAGCGCGATGCCCTCCAGTCTGGACACTACACTCTCCAGTCAGAGCGTGACACTCTCCAGTCCGAGCACAACGCCCTCCAGTTCGAGTATAACAACCTCCAGTCAAAGTGAGGCCCCTCCCTGAGCCCAGCCGGGGCAGCCGGTAGCGGAGCAGCGCAACCCCAAGCAGATGACACCCGTCTCGGCTCTCCTGGTGGGTCTGTTCCATATCTGGAAGGGGTTGGTGCACTTCCGGGCTGAGCGGGCACCCACTGCTATGGCAACGGGGCAGGAGGCCGCACTGCCCCCGGTCTGGCCTGCTGGAGGTTAGTTCACAGGTCCTCATACTTACCTCCCCAACTTCAGCTCAGTTGATGACAGAGAAAGCATGGGAGGACTGTGTTGCTGCATAGGTTTATCAGATTCCTTGGCCTT
Organism: Excalfactoria chinensis; assembly: GCF_039878825.1. Taxonomy (NCBI): domain Eukaryota; kingdom Metazoa; phylum Chordata; class Aves; order Galliformes; family Phasianidae; genus Excalfactoria; species Excalfactoria chinensis. The sequence goes on from NC_092826.1 coordinate 92,495,181, forward strand.
ACATGGCAAATGCTAGCAGAAGGTTTGAGGAATGATCATCAACACGAGCTACTTACAATCCTCTTTTCCAGTTCTTTTTTCATCTACATAAATCATACTATTACCTTTCTGCAGCTCATTCATCAGTACTCACACTACTGCCTCTTATTAGAAGGTGCACACTGTTTTCCTCACATGGTTTTTGATGGCCCTTCCACAGTCCTTTATGGCCTACTTCAGTCTGCCGCTCACAAATTATGAGAGCATTACATGTGGAAGAATAAATTCTGTCCTCAAGCACTACTCATTAAATCTTAAATATCACTAAATCAGGAAGTCCTTGTCAATCTACCCTGAACACATTCTGCAAAGCACTTAGCTTAATGGTTCTGCACCTCTCATCTTCCATACTTTAGGAGGTAATTTCTACATTCGTATCATTGTAACTATTACTTTTTGCTCACCAATATTTCCGTACACACACCTTAGAAATTAAGCATGCCAGAAGAAACGAATCAAACAGATTTAAACTACTGTAGGGAAAGGAAAAAAAAAAGGATCCAAACCACAGTCAGCAAAAAATGCACACAGGAAAATCCCCACAGGACTAATAAATCCAAATCTCTTGTTGTTCAGGAAGTCCTAAGGCTGCAGGCCACAAGGGTGCCTGAGGGCTGCATCACTCTGTGGTTTTTATGTTCTCATTCCCTTTCCCTGAGACATCTCCTGCTGACCACCGCCACAGGCAGGCCACTGAGGTGGCTGGTTTTCTCCAACCCGAGAACTGTTTTTTTTCTTATGACAGCAGATATCCATGGAAGGTTTAGACCACTGTTGTGTGAAGCTGCTTTGTCTCAGGTAGACTGGTGTGAAGAAACCATTGGGCAGATACAGGCAAAGGCCTCTACCACATAACACTGGGGAGTACATGGGATGATCCAAAACAGGTAATATTAGTATGGGGTCACATCCCTGGAGTAATCTACAGCAGATGCAGATCAATGGACAGATTCAAATTTATGCCATCTGGAAGCACAATCACATAAGTCGGGCAAATTTAAAAAAAGACTGAAATGGCTGATTCAGGTCAGTGAGCAGGAAATGTTAGTTACATTAGTTTTACTGATAGATTTGTTGGGTTGCGGTTGGGTTTTTAGTTATTCTTCCAAAAAGGGAGATGTTTCACTTGATTGCTAACTAAAACATATTATTTTTTAGCTAACAACTTCTACATTAAAATTTGTCCTTTTTTATCACTACAAAGGCACATATGCTGCAACTCTGCTTAAGTACCAGGGTTGCATTTCACATCAGAAAACTATTTTTTAATAGGGCTGATGTTTTTATTAAGTAATTTATCCACTTCCATTTAAGATCTGCATCAAAGCACTTTCTGGAAATGCATGTAATTAGTTACTGAGTAGCATTAGTAGTTTTATTTGAAAATAACAATCACAGTATTTTTGGCAGCTAAAGAAGTCATACCTGATTTGGTTGGACAGTTAAGAAGGAAAAGGAGAGTTAAAAGAATTAAACACTGAGAAATTTTACACTGAATTCAAAAGCATGCAGTATCTACTATGGGAAGAAAAGAAAAAGAAAAAGAAAAAGAAAAAGAAAAAGAAAAAGAAAAAGAAAAAGAAAAAGAAAAAGAAAAAGAAAAAGAAAAAGAAAAAGAAAAAGAAAAAGAAAAAGAAAAAGAAAAAGAAAAAGAAAAAGAAAAAGAAAAAGAAAAAGAAAAAGAAAAAGAAAAAGAAAAAGAAAAAAAAGCCAAATTGATTTATAGAGTCTTTTTGTCTTTCCAGATTTTAGCTCTCACAGCTACATTTTATTCAGATTAGAAGATACTTCATCTTTTCTGACTCTCTGTTGCCTCAAATGGTATGTAACCATGTTGCTTGGGCTGTGCTAGCTGAAAAACCAAAATGAAGAAAATGCTCTTTGTACCTGCAGAAGAATTAACCTGGTTTCATGCTTGAAAGCATTCTGGGTCTACTCAACATTTCATGCAACAATTGACACAGAAAAGCATGTTTTACATGCTTTCTGGATATTTAGTTATTTTTTAGACTTCATAAGCTTCATTCTTGGTACAAACAATTTCGAACAGTTATTGTTAGAATGTTTTCAGAAAATGTCTTCTGTTTCTTTTAAACATCCTGTTTCATGTGTTGAAAACACCAGTAGTATTTATTTACTAAGCAATCAACAAGGGCTACCTTATTAACATCAGAACAGGTGTTGCACAGATTATTACCTGTCCAGCTTGTACTAAAAGTCCATTTTTGACATTAACAGAATCCAGGCTTTATAATACTAGGACAGGAACTGCAGTCCCAAACCAGCTGTATTGTCAGTTGAGGTTTGTCTTTTCCTGGATTGCTCAACATTTTGTCACATTAAGGCTGTAAGCCTTGGAAACACAAAAGAGGTAGAGGTCATCACTCAGATAGCTGAGCTTGGGACATTAATGCATATCTCCAAAATTCACCTGAGACAGATAAGCAGCCAGTGCAGGCTAAGCGGCATGGACACGCCATAGCCTTTGCACAAATTCCTGCTCAAGCAAGAACACAGGCTGCTGTGCTCTGCACCTGCTGCATTCTCTAAGGCAGAAAGTAGGCTGAATTAACCTGATTTCTCAAAGTTAGTGCATATATGTCTTTCAAAGAAGGGTGTTCAGAACTTTCCCATCCCTAATGAGAGCTGTAAGAACATCACCATTGCTGACGGGTCACAACTTCACTTGGAGAGTGGGCCAAATTCCCTACTGTCACACATTTACTGATGTCAGTGGGGGAAGGTCAGCAGGATTATGGTGCAGAGACCGACAGGCATACTGGAATGCTATGTAATTTTCCAGCCAGTGTTAAGTTATTCTGAAGCACAAAATGACTGTCATGGGCATAATGAAAACATGGCAACAAAATACTTACTGACTGACCCACATGCAGAGTTAGCCATGAGCTAAGAAAAGCAGATATTTGTCAGCTGTGTTGCAAGAAAAATAATCCAGGAACAGCTCTGTACCTAATACGTATCATACATGGCAGCTAAGGACTACTTACAGACAGGTCAGCCAGAGATGCTTAAACCATCCACTAGTTCCACCTGCTGGAACTAGCTCAAAATCTCACTCTACACTGAGCTTTACAGACACTCTCATTATTTTCAAATTACTAAGAGGGTAAACATGGACAGTGTATGGTGTTCTGTTCTCTTGTAACTACAGAAATTATTTCTTTTATTTAGAGAGGAAGAAAGATCACTAAGACAAGATGCTTATCCCATCATAAACAGAAACAGGTTTTGTAGGAGTTCAGAGAGTGCTTCAACAAAATCTGCAGTGAAACTAATGGTCCAAGTGAGCCTTGATTTTTCACTGCCCAGATATATAGTTCTACAGGTCATAATTTTTTTAACAAATAACTTACTCAAAATTCTTCTAGCAGTCAGCATTCATATTTATTTTGTTGCTATTGTCTGTTTGATGGTATTTGTTGTGTTTTTAAGGTTTTGGTTCTACATACGTGCAACAACAAAAAAAGTAATTCATTATAAACAGAGGTAGGTCAGGATATTTTCCTATGTCATCATCTTTTCCCTGGTTCTCCCTAGTCTTCTTATTTGCCTGTAAGGGCAGAACACACCTCATGGAAAAAAAGGAAAATGTGAATGAAAAGAAAGGAACGAACTGTTCTACCACCATTCCTACCTGCTAGGAAACATACAAAGATTAGTAACTTCTCTACATCTTTTAGTCAGACAATTCTTATGTTGCAGCTCTAGCATGCTTCAGCCTTCTTCAGCTTCCTTGAAAAGGAGATGACCTCCATGCAGATGGTCCACAATAATCAAAATGAAAACTTTCCAGCAAAATTCAACACCATACTGTACACTGAGTTGGGCACTTCATTCTCAGAATGCATAGCCCATAAGATATTTAAAAATATATTTCATAGCAAGGTCACTAAAAAGTAACCTGAAAGGTTATCGTTAACATAATAAAATGGAGATCTAACTCAGTATTATAAATTGTAGTATCAGAAATGTTTTCTGCAAAGAAGTCGTACAGCAATGGCTAGACAATAAAAGTATCCTTGCTGCTAGATTCTCACTCTCAGAGTATGACAGACTGGGGAAACATAAGTGAAAAAGAAACAACCCAAAACAAGATATGGAACAGACTGATGACCTATTCAGGAAAAAATCAGTGTCAGTACTCCAAGTTAGACATTAATCAAGAGCTGGCCTCTCTATAGTGACAAAATACAGTGCTTAAAATGTGTTATTTTCTCTTAACCTTCAGCTAGTTGCACATAGCTACAGCATTATAGTGCTACAAGCTACATATTATGACTTCTCCAGTGGGTTTTCAAATAGTTGCATATTTCCAACCTTTAAACAAGGGTTAGTGTTAAACATACATCTAGAATGTGTATTGTTAAACAAAAAATATCCTGCCTCTGAAAACCTTTTCTGGATGCAAGAAAAAGGCTTTTCAATCTAAGGCATAGGAAAGGCATAACTGCTTTGTGAACCCATTCCCACATTCAGACAGCAGGAAAGAACTTTTAAAACATTCTTTTTCTCTTCCACAGACACTGCCTGATTGTGGCTGCTCTTCTTTACCATGATTGCTACAGGAAATAGTCTCAGGTCTCTTTTGCTTGCAGCACTCTAAAACCAGTATTAACCAGTATTCTATTTCCACAAGAGAAAGGATGTAGACCTCCTACAAATGATACCCAAACAGGCTGGCTCATCTACTGCCATAACCGTTACTCACTTCTTGTCTGCAGTCTGAAAATGAACAGTCATTCTGGAATAATTCTTATCCTTCTGCTCTTCTCTGGAGGCAGAGATGACAGTGAGGTCTCCGAAGAGGTCAATCAGCCAAGTCAGTCGGGCAATTCCACTGAAAGCTGGGAACCCTGCTTTTGTTTCATCGAGGACACTACCTGGTGCAATAGCAACAGAAAGACTTGAGAAATTGAAAATAATAATGCGTGCTGCACAGGAAAGGCTGAAAAAACTGCAGTATTGCAGGCTTAGAAACCAGGGTGTAGAAAGGCCATCAGTGAATGAACTGAGTAGCAAGTCAACAAACACAATCAACCTTGAAATGGATTTGTTGAAGTGCTATGACAGAGAATACTGCACCAAGTACATATGCAATAAGCCTTAGAGATGTGCTGAGGACAGAAGGGTGTATGTGGATTCACATGTGAATATACAGTAGAGAAAAAGAAATGAACAAAAATCTCTCCTATCACTGCCAGGGCCAAACACTAGTGTGGTAGGCTAAAAGTCTCCACTGGAAACATGGACATGTCCTCAGAGCTCATATTGGTATTGGAATGAGGGAACTAGTTGATACCAGAATACAGGAGAGACAAAGAGAGAGTCTGCCCCCTTGAAAGGCACAGGCTCGCTTTCTTCACAAGTGGTAGTAGAAAGGGAGCAGAAATAGTGTTTTCCAGACCCTTCTGTAACTTTAAGGAAATATCAAGAGGTGATATTTGTATGTCTAGTCAATTTACAAGCAGACTGTTATATAAAAGCTCTGGTCTGGAAGGGCTGGATCCCTGTGGTGCAAGCCAACAAATCTGGTTGAGCTTCAATTTCCACACAACTACTGACCTGTGAAATGTAACACTCCCTTCACTAGGTCTTTCCCAACCATCTCCTTTTTCAGCTGCTTGTATTCTTCAGTCAGAAGTTCAATATGCTCCACATGGAGGACTTTACCTGTCATTAATAAACAAATAAACAAATCAGGCCAGATTAAATAAGAACTTTCTGTATGAAACACATCTAAGCAGGAAAGGCTTCACCAGCCACGAGTAAAAGCTCACTTAAAAATGCTCTCAAGTATGGCTTGCAAAATTACTTTAGGAGGAAAAGAAAATGCAGGCCCTATGTTGAGGCATCTGTTTGGGTTTGTGATTTTCAGGAGATAATGAATGCAGTGACTACAGTAACAATAACCACTATGTTCAACAGAAACTCTGCAATGAAACCCAACACCCAATTAAAGCTGAAAAGTAAGATTTCAAAGTAAAAAATGGGTGAATTCTTGGCCTCTTTCCCCTCATGCTTCCCTGTTCTGCATTCTTCTTCCCAGAGTAGTAGGAAAGAAGATGAAGCAATAAACCATAGCACAATACTTAGACCCAGATTGTAACAATATGATAAATAGTACCCCTTCCATTATAATTAACTGGGCTACTCTGGAAAATAAAATAAAATAAAATAAAATGAAATAAAATGAAATAAAATGAAATAAAATAAAATAAAATAAAATAAAATAAAATAAAATAAAATAAAATAAAATAAAATAAAATAAAATAAAATAAAATAAAATAAAATAAAGTAAAATAAAATAAAGCCATCTAATACAAATTAAATCTGGCTTTCATTCAGTATTTGTTTTTCTTGTAGGTTTTCAAGAGAATCAATTTAGGCTGCTGAAAGTAGCTGCTGCTGCTTCAAGAGCAGAGGTATAATTTTTGCTGAGTGGGAACCCATTTTGCTAGCAACAAGGCAGCAAGTGATATTGGAATAAGGAAAGTGCAAAGCAGAAATCCTATACCTTCGGTATTTTAGGGCAAAAAGGATGCTTTTAAGAAGTGATAATATAGCAGTGCAACCTATCCAAATGACTTGCACTCTGATTCTGTCCAGCATTGCTCTTTTTCTTGCAATCCAGTATATCCCCACTTAGTGACCTCAGCTGAACTGCCACCTTCTCATCCATGGTACTGCAGGGATGGGTCCACAAGCTTTTTACAGTTAAAAACATCTTGCCTGGGGATAAACTGAGATGTCTTGCTGGACTGCAAAAGCATAAGCAGCTGCGTGTGACCAGCATGACACAAATACTAGAAACTAGGGGAGCTGTTTCCAGCTTTATTTTCAGGGAAAGGACAGGGAGTTGTGTAGCCCTAAGGCTATGCTTACTAAATGCTCAACTATCACTGTGACAGAACTTCTCTTTAACAACACTACCAGTAGCAGAAGCTAAAACCTTCAGTGAGGATAAACAAACCTTACCCTTAGCTTTGACATCTGTGTATTTATTTCCCCATTGGAAATCTGAGATTCCCCATCTTAAATCTGATTGACATCTCTGAGACATACATACTCCGTTGCAATCTGTAATTAATAGTGGACTGCAGGGTCCTGCCTTTGAGTTTGATGTCTTTAGTGCTATTCAATAGGTAATAGTGCTTGTAGCACTGAGAACAAATTTCATTACCTTTTTGCTCAGCCATCTCCCAGAGCTCATGGGCGGCCTTAGCAGACAAAGCCATGGGGTACTCAACAAGGACATGTTTCCCAGCTTCTAAAAACATTCTGAAAGGGATACAAGATCAGACTTTAAAAAGTATACTGTCATAATCATTTCTCACCACTGTGCGACATGAGCCAGCAGTGTGCGCTTGTAGCCCAGAAGGCCAACTATATTCCAGGCTGCATTAAAAGAGGAGTGGCCAGCAGGGAGAGGGAGGTGATTGTCCCCCTCTACTAAGTTCTTGTAAGGCCCCATCTGGAATACTGAGTCCAGGCCTGGGGCTGCAATAAAGATTCAGAATTCTTGGAATGGGTCCAGAAGACAGCCACTAAGATGATCAGAGGGCTGGAGCACCTCTCCTATGAAGAAAAATTGAGGGAACTAGGCTTGTTTAGCTTGGAGAAGGTCTCTGGGGAGACCTCATTGTGGCCTTCCAGCTCTTGAAGGGAACATACAAACAGGAGGGGGAATGACTATTTACATGGGTTGATAGTGATAGGACAAGGGATAGGACACTTAGTTTAAAAACTAAGACAGGAGATTTTAGGTTAGATATTAGGAGGAAGTTTTTTTACTCAGAGGGTGCTGACACAATGGAACAGATTGCCCAGAGAGGTTGTGGATGCCCCATCCCTGGTAACATTCAAGGCCAGGCTGGATGTGGCTCTGGGCAGACCTGATCTAGTGGCTGGCAACCCTACCCACAGCAGGGTGGTCCTTTCAACCCTACGATTCTATGAACCCATTACAAGGCTTATGTGGTACTTAGGGAAGTCACAGTGATTACTTCAGGTTTCTGTCTCTCCTCAGGTGTCCACATGCTTTCCTGCAACAGCTTTACATAGACCCTTTGTTGTAATACAAGAAGAATTTCACAGAGCAGCAGCCATGGTTCAAGATAAGGACTTCACAGAACAGCAGCTGCGGAGCAGGATAAACAGCACAAGAACCAAGGACACCTCTAGGATAAGAATGAATGGCTTGCGGCTTTGAAGGGGGGTTTTAGGGTTGTTATTGAAGTAGCTTTCCTCCAATTAGTGTGTGTGATTTTTGGACACCCTCATCTATCTCTATAAAAGTATGGCTTTTTGGGCAATAAATGGATGCAGCTATATTTAACCATATTGGTGTGTGGCTGTTTGTCTGAGCATGCTGACCTTTTGCCTTCAGGTTCGCCAACAACCCTTTATGCTCCTAAATTAACATGGAAGGTGAAGGCAAGGGAAAACAACAGAAAAAGCAGTACAAAATACCTGATGGTTTCCTCGTGGCTTCTGTTTTCTGTGCTGATAAACGCTGCATGAATCTCTTTGCTTCTTAGAGCATCTCCCAGGCTAATCTGCTTGGCCTCATTAATACTGCCAAAACTTCTCCTGTATATTTTGCATAAATACAACAAGAGCATAATCATTTCAGTCCTTTCTTCCCGATTGTATGTTCTGCAGCAGCACTTAGAAACTATTGCTATGGACCACTGAGATAAACGAAGGAAACTTGTGATCCAGGAAGGGCAAAGCACTTACAGACAGAAGCAGAACACAAAACACAAATGAGTCAGTGTATGGGTGGTGGTATCAGTACAGACACCATCCACCTGTTGAAACATATTTTTAGAAGCATCATAGCAAAAGAGCAGTTTTAAAAGAATAATTTGAGGGAGAACAGTGTTCCTGTGGGAGAACTACTCCCCAGTGTTGGCCACTTGGACAAAAGCACCTGAGTTGGCAGGACAATATGCAATGCAATGGACAAAACAAATGCTCAGCTGTGATGGCTCATGACCTGCAGCACATGCACCAGACCAGCAATAAGGTGAAGACTCGCTTGTTCAACACACTGAGCACATCTCCACCTGAAAACAAAACATACACCCACAGCCAAGGCCCTTCACATTAGTAAAGAATACAGCATACAGCTTGGTTGTGTTATGGTAGATGACGAAGAGGATGAGGATAGGCCAAAATTAGGACTTGAAAAGAAGGACAGGCAATGCTTGTGCATGACTGCAATGCAAAGAGAAAGGCAGTACATATATACAAGCAAGCTGCCTGTGAACTGTGTGTTTCAACAGAATTGTTTCTCAACAGAAGTGGTGGAAATCCTATTTTTAGTGCTGTTCCAGACCAGCTGTAGCTGTAGCAAAAGCACCAGAGAACCAGAACTGCATTTGGCAGGGAGATAAACTGGATGACCTAACGGATCTTTTCAGTCTCAAACAACCTGACTACGTGACTTAAATATAGTTGGAAAAAACATGTTCACAGTCTGAGACCCACACATGTACCCCGTAACCATTTAAAACCTTTATGCTTATTGTTATGGAGCAGGCAGTCTAGCAGGAACACTAAGAAGGAAGTATACGCATAACAGTCCCACTAAATTTCTGTTGCTCCAATCTAGCAAGAAAAATTAACATTGCTCTTTGAAAGGCAGCCTTACTGTAAGTACTAAATTATGGGAGCTTTTTTAAAGTTACAGTAGCTTTAAAAAAAATAAAATAAAAAGAACTTAATGATGAAATTGCAGTGTGAGGAGCTTTACAATAGTTTCATAAAACTGTATCCTCAATACACTTTTAAAATTTGTAAACCTTATGTTTTTTAAACATCTAAGTTTCATACAGACATTAGCTCATTAGTATATATATTGTACGTCTGTACATCCTGAACCTACAGTAAATTTAACCCAGACAGAACTTAATCACAGAAATTCTGTAGTGAGTAGGTCACTTCCTTTTTATTTTTAAAGAGAGTCACTTCTGCAAGGTATCTCGTCAAGGTAGCCTATTTGTTCTTTCTTGCAAAGCTTTCTGTGCTCATTTCCTAGCTGACACTCACAATGACAAGACACATTTGCAAAAATTTTCTCTTTGCAGCCAACATTAAGAGAAATGTAAAACTTCTGATATTCACTCCATCCCTACCAAATTACAGTCCTCCATATGAAAAAGTATGTACACCAGAAGAAAGAAACATTACAATATACACGTTACATATTAAGAAGAAATGTCTAACCTGGATACAAATCCAAGGAGCTTCAGATGCTCTGAAGGGCTTGAAGGCATTGGATTCATCAAATCTCGAATACGTGCTAAGCCAGCAATTCCAGCTCCAACCACCACAATCCCAAACATTTTGTTAATCTGACTAGAGGAAAAACACATTTTTTTCATTTAAGTGGGAGAGAAGCAGCTGGGGGGGGGGGGGGGGGCTGTTGGGAGGATAGATTATTCTTTAACTCTTCTTTCATAAAGCCAAACCTTACTCAGATGTCAGCAAGTAGATAACAGAGATGTAATGCTATAGGCTACTGAGTTCACTCAAATCCTTTTGAAAGGTGTTCAAGTGGTTCATCATATTACAGAACTTCTCTTAAGGCCAGTATTTAATAGATAGCATATCACAGCCCCACCACAAAGTCCTTCCTTTCCATGAACAGATGGCAGACTTTATAAGTGAGACATTTTTCCGTTTATACGACAGCTTCCTTTCTGGAAAGAAGCCAAAAGGTTCTGCAAATCCAGCAGTTTTATATAAAGCCGGCTGACTTCCTGAGTGTATGCAATGCATCCTGCCCTGGGCTACCATATGGCCATTAACTGCACATGGACAGCCAAAATACTCTTAGACAAAAAGCAAAGATCACAGTATCACAGTATCACAGTATCATGCGAGTTGGAAGGGACCTTAGAGATCATTGAGTCCAACTCCTGGGATTCGAGCCTTTCTGTGTAGCAGAGCAGCATTTCTGCCCCTTGCGCCACAAGGGGCATTCGAACCCCAGGCCTCTGGTGTTGCAAGCAGCACCTTATACCACTGCGCCACCGGAGGCACACAAGATCTTATATTTCCTGATATAACTGCTGGCATGTCCCACACTGCCAAGATGAAACCAAGCATCTGATAACTTGGTCAAGATACTTGACATTTCCATGCATGAAGAAAGCTCTGTGATCTCTTTAACGACAAGGAGGCATGTCTTAAAGATTTATATCTCCCAAGTGCATATCCCTACCACAACAGCATCATAGGGAGAATGAGCAGGGCAGTACTTACATTGGCCAGCTCACTGGTGATGAACTATTTCTATTATGATTTGTCCTTGATCTGTTGAATCTGAAGTCAATTAGCATAACCTTTCAAACCTCGAATGAGAACTGTTCATCTACCACAAGGACAAGTAATGCTTTGTAAAGTAATTTTAAAACTTAAGGGAAAAAAATAGCTTTAAATCAATCCAAGTCAGCCTCTCTGCTTTTTGTTTGTTTGGTTGGTTGGTTGTTGTTTTTTTGTTTTGTTAATTTCATCCAACTACACCTTCCCTACAGACACTGCTTCTTTCCTGGTGTCCCTCCCCCCACTGTCAATCCCTGTGTAGCCTTGGGTCATTTCTCTACTCATCTCTGAAAAACACATGGCTTCAGCTACTCTACATCTTCCCATCAGAACGCTCTAGGCAGCACTAATATCCACCTTTATCATGGCCATCTCTGAAGCTCTTTCTTGGACTCACTCTTGTATTCAATATGCTTCTTTGCACCACAGAACACAAAACTGGACAAAGCACTGCATGACCTTCCTAAAGCAGTCAGGACAGTGCTGACCTTTGCAAGAAGAGGACAATATGGACTGAAGTTCAGCTTGTTTAGAACCTTCCACAAGCTCCTTTCTGGTGTTCCAGCCAGGAACTGGTGCACAGGGTCATTCCATCCAAGGCACAGCTCTCTACACTTGCCTTTGCTGATATTCATAAAGTTCCTGTGCCATTTCTTCAGCATGGCCAGATTCCTCTAACAAGCAGCTCTTCTTACTGGTATACTGATCAGTCCCCAGAGTTTGATTTTACTCATAGAATGGCTGAAACTGCACTCAATCCCATCATCCAGGTGATTAGTAATGATATTAAACAGTATCAGACATGATATCAAACATTGAGGGATGTCACTAATTGACTGTGCAAATTTGAATTGCTTGAACTTAATGTCACAGATCACAAATTTTGAGCCAGTTTTCCACACACCATACAGCTTACATACTCAGTCCACACCTCACCAATTTGATCATAAGAACACCACAGAAGATCACACCAAAGGCTTTGCTAGAGTCAAACTTAAAACTATTCACCATTTTCTTCTTGTCAACAGCACCAGTCATAGAAGGTGACTGGATTGGCCAGGCACTGTTTGTGCAATAGTGACTGTTCACAAACATCTTCTTGTACCTTACATGCTTGCATGTCTTCCAGGAGGATTTGCTGCATTGCCTTCCCAGAGACCAGGATGAGGGTGACCGGTCTGCAGTTCCCGTGATACTCTTTCCTACCCTGAAGACAAGTGAAATGCTTGCCTTTTTGCCTTTCAGTAACATCAGATGTTCAAAGAGCAAAATTGCTACATCACTGTCCATCTCTGCTGTGGGTAATGATGTATTACCACAGACTGTTGGTCTGTTCTGAAACCTGGAAGGTCTGAGAACAGACTGGGCAAAGCCAATGCATAAAAGGCACTAAACACTGAATTTTCCCTTGCCTCCAGCCCAATGGAAGAGCAAACCCACGTTTGGTCTTGTTGCCACAGAAGCCCTTCCTGTTGCTAGCTTAAGCTCCAGTTGAGCTTTAATTTCCCAGCTTCATTCCTGTAATTCGCTGTGTCTCTCCTTGGCAGTCCTGCCTGATGTCTGCTTCCATGTATTTTCTTTGTGTACTTGAGGTCAGTCAGATGGTTCCTGCTGATCCACACAAGCTGAATCATGAGAACAGCTTTCCCATATTGTGAGAACAGCCTCTTACCATAGCTTGAATGGATACAAACTGAAGGATGAGATGCCTGCATTTAATAAGTTCAAGAATAGAATGCAGAGTCTGTGGAAACTCACTGCCAAACAATGATAAGGAAGAATAGATGCCCTGTTGTTGAAGATAGGACAGTGAAACAGATGACTCAGATTAACACAACACCAGTATGAGCTGGTTTGGGCTACCTCCCCTTAAAAGGTTGGAAAGTCACTGTGAAGAAAATTACTAGCTTTCATCTAATGACTACCAGAGACCCCCACAACATTTTTAGGACACATGCTCAAGAGGATAGGACAATACATTAATGATTAATTGGAATTCCAGCCCATTTTCTTTGAATATAATGAAAATGTGTCCATTATGTCTTTAAATATGAACCCTTTGCTTTTATTGGTGTGCAAGTTAGGAGATATCCCCCTTGCACCTGATGCCATAATAAACATACCTGCTTTATAATCTTATGTGTGTTAGAGAGTGCGATTTCACATGTCACAGTATGCTATCACACGCGGCTTTGCTTGCAGGACACCAGACACCAACAGTTTCCAAGCTGGTTCAGCCCAGTTCTGTGACTAGTGGGGCAGAAGGACTTTTGCAAAATCCATGCCTCCAGGAAAGGGAAACAGGGAACCCCAAAATAATTAAAAACAGCAGCAACTATCTGAGGAGAAACAAACTAACTTACTAAATATGGTATCAGAATGCAAGATAACACACTATAATACAATATAATTAGAATTGAAGCTAATAAATATAATGAGAGAGTATCTGAAAGCTGTAGGCCTTACAGTAATACTGAAGTGATGTGCACAGTCGGGATGGGCAGCAGTCAGGAGAGGCAAAGGAGAAGAGTGATGAAGAGAAGAGACTGATCAGGTGACCTTGCCAGGAGTTATATCTCCTCTCTGACAGCAAAGCCCACTGGGGAATGTAGTTCTTCTTCTCTTCCGGACAGATACCCAGAACTGGAGCATTAACACTTTAGCTCCCAGCACACTACACGATGTTATGATGTGGAATACCAGTAACCTGAAATGACAGCAGAGTACTAGTGCTCTCTTGCCCTTCAAGGCAGCCTCCCATGAGATCTTGCCAAGCAGATACATAAAAAAAATCCCAAAACCACTCTTCTAGTGTCTATGATTGTCATTCTTGAAATTCTGATTCATAAGGAACTCCAGTATAGACCAGGACCAAGTCAGTGGAGGCTTAGAAGTGGTTCTGCTGGAGAACAGTAAATCAAGGCCTTATTTTAAGTTCAGACATTTTCAAAATTATGGGACTTTTAAGCTGTTATGGTTTGCCTACTACCTGAGTCATACTAAATGTTTCATGGCAGACAAATTCCCCTGAACTCCTACAGCCAACGTTTCCAAGAACTGCTGTATTTGTTGGTGAGATGTTAACATCAGTTTCATCTAAGTAAAGAAGATGAGTGAGCTGCCTTCTTTCCACTGCTGTGAATAAATGTTTCACCAAACATCAGTGCTTTTGCATCTCCTTTGATGAGCTCTCTCGCTTTCATCCAAAGAACATCTTCTGGCCTCCCAAAAAGTCAAATTTAAGAGAGACAAGATGATTTCAACCAAAGAGCAAAAGCTGTTACTATGCAACCTGTTGCCACAGCAACAAGCTGAGAGGCACATGTAGCAGGCTCCCAAGATTTTCCAGGTTAACACAGTATTCACACAGAAAGAGACAGCTACTACATGCATACTGCAGAGTTTTGCTTATGTGCATAGCCAAGAGAAAAATCACGGTGTCTGCATCGCTGCTGCTGTTTTTTATTACCTTCATTTTGCTCACACGATGTATCTGGAAACTGCTTAGCAAGAAAGGTAAATTGGATGTTTTGTTTTCACCTATTAAAGCAGAATAAGGAATATTCACCTAAGAGTCCAGATGAATATATGAAAATTTACTCATTATTTCAAACCTTTACGCTAGGATAACAACCACAGTTAAACTTCAACTACAAAGCTGATGAAAGAGGAAGCCCAAACCATAAACTGCTGTGCCTGCCTGTCACAGAGTCCATGACAAGGGGCAAAAAGCCCAGGAAAAAAACAACAACAAAGGAGAGAGAGGAAAACTACCCTCCCTCTTTTCTTTCAGCTTAGCCCCGAGGTAGGCCATGTGCTCCGCTCCAGGAGAGGGGGATGCGTAGAAAGATAGCAGATGGGTCTAACAAAAAACAAAACACAACGGCAACAATCTGAGGAGGAACAGTAATTTACTGTATCTAACAAAATCAAAATGAGAGAGACAAAAGTATCCCAAAGTACGAGATAGCAGATGAAGTAGTCTTACTCTAGTAGGCTGCAGGAGAAGCACGTGCTTTTCTCCATGGCAAGCTGAGACTGAGTGCGCGGCAGACATCCGCCAGCAGCTCCAACTTTCTTCCTCTGCCCGCCAGGTCCTCCGGAAATGCTGCCCTTCCCCTCCCATCTGAAGACCCAAAATGCCCATGAAGGGCAGTAAAAAGTACCAAAACATGAACTCTAACTCCCACTGGTTTACATGATGCTCTGATGTGAAATACTGGCAACAACAACAAAAAAAAAAAAATAAAAAAAAATCACAAAACCACAACACCGCCTTTCTTCTTAAAACCTGTGATCTCAGTTCAAGTAGCAAAGGTGCATGTCCAAAAGGACTGGTCACAGTGCAAATGCATTCCTCCCTGGTGCAATCACAGCAGGACTTCAGCCTTTACTTCAGCCTCTATATTATTCATACCTATACACTACAGGATGGTAACAGGTACCTTCTCTCATCACATACGAAGCGTTTCAGTAAAGTTTCACACATTCTTCCTGCAGTTTTCAAAGTCTAATTCCCACAAGTACAAATGAATGACTCACATTAGAAATCAAAGTATTTTGCAATCAATTTCACCTGCAGCAGCACTATCACCAATAATACTGATGTGAGAAGCCTCCCTGGAGCAATTCCAATCCAGTCTTTCTACTTGTGCTACTCCAGATGACTGCCACTCTACTGCTACACATACCAAGAGAAGCAGAAACCTTGCATACCACTACTTAATCTGAATATGCTGCCACGAAGGTTAGCAAAACTTTGCATATTTAATAGCAGAACCATCTGATTCCCACAGTTATTGAATGGTAATTGTCAGTTTCTGCAGTGCTCCCTTCTGTATAAGTCATATCCTTGCTTACATTAAATCTCTGTCTCTCCAGAGCTAGTCACAGAATCACAGAATTGTAGGGGTTGGAAGGGACCTCTAGAGATCATCGAGTCCAACCCCCCTGCCAAAGCAGGCTCCCTACACCACCTCACGAGTTGTCACTTACTCCTACCACTTGAAAACACAGAATGCAATCACCAGCAGTAGATAGAGATATTATATGTAATCATACATACAGTGGCCTGGTGATTGTATTCTGCTACTGCTAAGAGAAACAGGGAAAGGAGGAATTCCTATATTCAGATGGCCAGCAAGTGAGGAGACCGGGATGCAGGGGCAGTTACCAGACTGATTGAGCATCCGAGCCCAACTGCTAGAGGGATCCACTAGTAGACCACATCCTGCTCAACCAGAGAAGTAAGCAGGATGAGGCTGCTGAAGTTCATACAAGTGCACTGAGTGCCTGTGATCCACGTGGCCAGCCACATACGCACCCATGTATGGTAAATGTTTGTGCTTTGTGTGAACGTGCTAACTGGTAATACATTTTCATCCATACTACTGGTTGGATCTGAGAGCATGGAGCCTCACCCCTCCCAGACTTTCAGATCCAGCCCAATATATTCCCCTAATATAACCCAGATTGGTTTGAGGATGTTCTCCAGAGTTTGTTTTGCAGCAGACTTGTCGATTAGCCATCACAGATAATATCATCTCTACTATGGTAGTAAAACATAGAGAAGGGGTTGTGGCACCTTTCTCAGCAAAGATTTTTGGAGGAACACCAGACAGCAAGAGTCACTGCAAAAACAACAAGCTGAAACACTGAGGATCCTTCCAGAGCTACATCTCCTATTTCAAACACCCAGAGTCCTGAAAATGCTGTACTTGGAGATGCTGGTTACATCTTACTGCTGGCACTACCACATTTTATTCTCATATTGTCTTACAGCAAGACATATCTGCCTGGATCAGAAAGAGCAGATATTGAACAGTACGGGTTTTTTTGGCATAATTTATAAAGGAAAAGAATAGCACAAATATACATATGAGGAGGGAACTACTTAAACACTTCAGCCTTTGTATATGCCAAAGCATAGCTGCAGCACATGAAGAATATGTACAAATATATTATATATATATGTATATTTATATATATGTACAAATTAGACGTAAACCTGGCATGGATCACTTTTATCAGTCCTAACTAAAGGCAGAACTTGTGGAAAAAAAAAAATAAAAGACAAAACAGAATGGAGATGATGAAAGTAATTGTTTGAACACTAACATGCTAGGGCAGCAGTTTGTGGTTTTGCCCTGCCTTTGCTGGAACTTTGAGATAAACCCCTTCTGCAAGAAAGAAATTATCAAGAAGGCAACGCCCAGCACTCTGTTGCTGTTACTTCTCTTCTAGAACATGAATTGAACAGAAAATGAGAGCCAAAGATAAGTAATCTCAAAAAACAGTCAGGCCTGTTTACCATCCATCCATATGTTTCAGAAGAAAGCAGCAGCATCTAGTAGTTTCAGAACTGCCCTTGAGCTGTTTGTAACAGTCTTACCAATCCTCCCCAAGCATTTCTCCTTTGCTAGTATCCCTTTTTCTGGCTAACATACCTCAGTTCACAACTTCCTGGCAGGTACACAGAGTAGGTGAGTTAAAACTTCAAGGCACCAACTTTCACAGAGGCTTACCATCAGACAACAAGTCTCTCACTCTGACTGGCCCTACTACACCTTGGATTAGCCAGAGCAGTCTTCTCTTCCTGACTTTTAAATGCAAATTGAATGAAACATCTGCATGCTTTTACAGTTACAGGCAGGTTTACTTGTCCAGGCTTTCCAACTAAATTCTATCTTTCCAACTGGCTTCCAAAGCTGAAGTTGCTTGGGGAATCAGGCCTATGAGGAGAGTCTGAGAGAGCTGGGGCTGTTTAGTCTGGGGAAAAGGAAGCTGAAAGGAGACCTTTATTGCTCTCTTCCAGTATCTGAAAGGTGCTTACAGTGAGAGTGGGACAGGTCTCTTCTCACTGATGACAGGATGAGGGGAAATGGCCTCAAGTTGCACCAAGGTAATTTTAGGTTGGACATTAGGAAACACGTCTTTACAGAAGGGGTAGTTAAACACTGGAATAGGTTCCCCAGGGAGGTGGTTGAGTCACCATCCCTGGATGTGTTTAAGAGCCATTTGGATGTGGTGCTCAGAGATATGATTTAGCAGAGGGTTGTTAGAGTTAGGGTAGTATGGTTAGGCTGCGGTTGGACTTGATGATCTTTAAGGTCTTTTCCAACCTGAGTAATTCTATGATTGATATAGTTATATTGAGATCTAGCCCTCCATTCACTGTGTTACAGGTGCCCAACAAACATCTTCACTAAAAAGTGAAAGTTAACAATAAATGGCAGCTTATAAATTATATAATGTCTCCAGCATTAATAACTGAGCAGAGTGGAAAATTTTATTAAAATATACTTGTTGCAACCTAACTCCACCAACTCCAGAGCCCATGGCTGCACTGACTCACATCCTAGAAAGGCTGCACCCCACATCCTGCAACTCCGTACTGGCAGTAAAAACTTTTCATAAAACTGTAAGAGATACTGTAAGAGATACTGTAAGAAGCTGAAGATCTGTTTTTAATACATCACATCTTCCACCCTGTGGGAGACAGAATCAGAAGTGCTGTGAAATGCCTGTGTGAGCATGAGTGACCATCTTGTCCTGTTGCTCTTCACCATCCCTAGTAAGCCTTTGTGGTTCAGATTTGGTCAAAAGAGTCAGAAGAGAAAAAAGCAAAGCAAGTAACATTTTTGAGGCACAGTCCTAGAGACAGACATACAAAGAAATCAAGTCCTCGATCTAGCTTGTTTTGTTTGAAAATTTGCCCTGGGATACTGCATTATTTCAGTGAGGGGGTAGGGGGAATAATGATGATTTCTGGGGCCAGTTTCAATGGTGGTCCATGCCTATTGTACATGCTTTGCAAGAGACAACTGATTTCTATATGTGACAACAGATGGCCAAACTCCTTTTGAATATATCTGCACTGCTAGCACTGAAACTGGCCAGGAAAAAAACAAACTCATCTTTGGGCACCCCCAAGAAAAAGCTAGGGGGAAGAAATGAAGGGATCCAGTTTTGATTTCATAAAATATATACCACTAAAAAACAAACAAACAAAAAAAACAACAACAACAAAAACTCTTATCATGAAATTTCCAGGAAATACTCTGGAGAGAATTAAGAGTCTTCTGAAGCTTTTGGGTGGGTAAATAAACAATCCCACATAAGAGCGATTAGTTAACCAAAAGGCTGTAGTTGATTAGTACATGAGTAAAGAAAAGAGCCACAAACAATCTCAAAAAATATATTTTGAGCTTTAGTGTGCTACAACAGTTTCTGAAAGTGAATCTGTACATGGTTATAGAAGAAGAAAAGAATGTTTTAACAGACTAGTGTCAACTTCTTTAAAGCCCAAATTTAGATGAGGATTCAGAAGAACAAGCTGTAGTATGGAGCTATCAACAATTAACAAATCCTTTTTTTTATCATGGGATCAAACAATGTTATTGCTTCAGTTCAAGTCTTTGACAGATCACAGCCTGCACAGCCTGGAGAGAACAGGCCTGAGTAAATTCTAGTTCAAATAAAGTATATGATGCTATTGAATGATCTCCTTTTCCTCAAAATGCATTCTCCAACCCTTGCCTGCTTAACACCTGTGCAGGCACTAAGTTCATATGCATTCTCTGGTTTCAAGCTGAACCAAAATAAAGCCACCAGAATCTCTTCACAGCAAAGCAGCTGGGGGGCCACAGGAAAGCTCAATTTCCAGGCTGTGTTCTTACTTTCTCCCAGAAGTTCTCCTGGTAACCCAAAGCAAGCAAATCAGATCCTCCTGGTCCTCCCAGTTCCAAAGCAAGGGAAATCTCTACTGCAAAGCATCCTGATGGTAAATGTAAGGCAGTAAGTAGGTATTACTACAACATGTGTTCTTCTTATTTGCTGTGGAAAACCATTACACAGATCTAGAAAAAGTGGGTATAACCACATTTTGCATTCAAATACCTATTTAACACAATACAATAGAAAATATAGCATAAAAATATTTCTTCTTTCTTGCTGTTAAATTCAATTGAAGTCCTAGCCCTACAAGTAATTAATTATATGCTTTAATCATGACTAATCAGATTGATAAATGAGAATACTCATAGAATTGCATTAGTAAATAAGAGATTTTGCTACTAACTGTAACATTAGTAGGCACAAGAACAAAGCACATATCCGGCCACAAGTATGTTCTTTTAATATCTTTATGAACTCAACTCAAAAGATGATACCTATCTTCCTGTCACTGCATTCCAGCTCTGCGAAAGGCTGGCCTATTTTGAGAATTGCTCCCACTCACAAATCATCATATCATAGTATCGTGTGAGTTGGAAGGGACCTTAGAGATCATCGAGTCCAACTCCCGGGATTCGAGCCCTCTAGTGTAGAGGGCGGCAGTTATCCACTTGTTCCACAGGGGGGATTCGAACCCGGGCCACCAGTGTTGCAAGCGGCAGTTCTAACACCGTGCGCCACCAGAGGCACAAATAAACAAATTGATAAAAAGACAGACAGATAGATAGAGATAAATAAAATAAAATATAGTGCTCCTGCTAGAAGCTACCTGCAGTCACCATAAAGATACTGCTTGCCGTGACTGATGGAACCTTGTGTCCATCATAAGCATCTCAGCTCATAACACCAGAGGCCTGCCCTGTACTCTCTTCAGAGTAAATGACATACACATTGTCAGAAGCTGCTCATAAAATTGTAGTTGGTCAGACAAATGAAACTCCTACCCTGAAATGACGTTTAAATTCTTGAAAATAAATTGTCATTGATTGAAAGTCTGTTTTATTACTAGATTAAGATAACTTTGAAAGTAGATAATGTTTAGCATAACATTGCAATCTTAAAAATAATTTATACCAGTACCTCTGTCATTTTATCAGTTTAACCCTCTTCAGCAGGGCCTGAAAAATACAATCGAAGCTCTCAGTTCTCATTAAATTTTGGAAAGCTATCGAGGACAGCAACTTCTTCACTGTAGGAGAAAAAAAACAGCTCTTGAATTAAGTAGAATAACCAAGGTTACTCAAATTCCTAATAATTTTACAGCCCAATATTTTCATGCTATTGGCCATCACAGAACTCAAGAACTGCCACTAGCCAGCCATTAACTTCTTTTCACATGAGCACTCAGTCTGCAATTTTATGTCTTTTAGCAGTCAAGAAGTCCTCACATTCTACTGCTCTTAAGAATATCCAAAGAAACTGAAAAAATCCGTACCAGCCACTAGAGGGAGCACTTGGTATGGTACCAATATATATTAAAATAAATAAATAAAGTTAATTAAAAAGTTTCTATATAAAGACTATAGGAACTCTGTAAGGTACTTTTCCAAAGTGCTTCAACTTTCTAGCATATCTTATGTAAAGTTTTAGGAAAGACAATGCTTTGTG
The DNA here is from genome assembly GCF_039878825.1 of Excalfactoria chinensis. NCBI lineage: Eukaryota > Metazoa > Chordata > Aves > Galliformes > Phasianidae > Excalfactoria > Excalfactoria chinensis. The sequence continues at coordinate 92,516,913 of NC_092826.1, forward strand.
TTGAAACTGGACACATTTCAAAAGTGAGTTCTTCATCTCCTCTTCCAACTCATAGGTCTACCCCCTTCAAACCCTGAGATTTCTAAAATGAGAAAGGAAGTTTTATATAACAAGTGAATAACTGAATTACTCAGAAGTTTTAGATTCCCTGTACAGTCAGATAGCTTCAAACATCTCTAGACCCAAACCTTCACATTTGCTAACCCAAAGCTTGAAGCTACTAAAAAAAAAGATAAGGACATACAAAATGGTCCCAACTTATAGCTGTCAGTCTACTCAGATTCACCATCACCAAGAGTCATTGTCTAGTCTCAGAGACCTAAAAACAGCCATCAGCAAAAGAGAAAATTCTGACTCAATCCTCTCCAAGTACTATCAATATTCAAAAAATATGTAGAGAGAAATGAATACATACCGTGACACATCAGGTACCTCCGTTCATTACACAGGAGTATGTATAATGAATATAAAACCCACTAAAACTGATAATCTAACTTGATGATTGTGTCCATGCAGTAACATTTGCTAAAGAAGGATACAGGGTGGATTGTGCCAGTATTCTAGAGGTACTGTAGGTTCAATGTACTCTGTTAAATCCTGCTGGATAGGGATTGTTGAGGCTGCTGGCAGCATCTACAAAACTCATGGCCTTTTCCAAAATCTCGGTACATCTATATATAAAATTGGTGAACTGGCTTAAATAATGCTTTACACTTCCCAGTCTGCCTTCAATGGTGTTCAATGGTGTTAGTGAAGCTAACAGCCTGCTCAGATATTTTAAAAACACAACCTAACCAAAAACAGGCAAAAATGTCTACTAGTGCTTACCAGTAATATATTCTAACCACTGTGGTTCAATAACTGGATAATATCTTGTCAAAGGCAGGACTGGTGCATTTGCCTAGCTTTACAGTAACTTAAGCAAACTCCCACAGAGGTTCAGGTACCAGCGATACTAAAGTCACGATAGGCAGGCAATGTAACTTGTAAGAGAAGCAGAGAAAGAATTCAATCATGGAAGTAAGGGATTTCCAAAATGAATACTTCTAAATGATAAATACAGGTATCTTTCTCTTTCCCAAATTTTACTTAAATATATGCACTTTGTTTTTCTGCAGTACTTTGGTGAAAAGATTTAACATTAGAAAAGAGCTCCATTTTCTCCTACGTGTTGATTTCTGTAACTGCACCATTACTGTAAATGGCCACTAAATTCTGAAAAATAGAAAGCGGCTGTACTGAACTGTTACCATCCTAAGCTATCAATGGCAGCATAAAAGATATTCTGTAATGTACCAGCAATCCTGTTCATCACATTTTTCTCCCTTACAGCTTTAAAATAATTCAGTCTAAACGCATTCATTTCTCATTATTCTGAGGTTCTGGGTGAACGTGCAAGGTAAATTTCTATTATTTAAGCCACGTGCATTTCAGGCATGATTGTGGCATCTTCATAAAAATGGGTTTCAGACAAATTATTTCATTATTTGATCATTAGAAATGGAAGATATAAGACAACATACCTGAGCATCATAAGCATAATCACTACATGCAGGTATTTTTAAGTTGTCACTGTTTCACACAGTTCTTCAAAAGATACCAGGTCAAATTCACGTAGATAAAGAAAGTAAAGGAGCCTCAGTAGCTACGGATATATAAGCCATAACCGTCTGTAATGACAGTCCTCTGAGTCCACTTAGATCCCCTTGCCTTTAGAGAATGATAACATGACCAGACAACGGCTTGTGAGCCAGATTTACAAGTTGCAAGCAATCTGCATTCAGGCTGGATGTTTTTTCCCCAGAGCTTAATGGTTGCTTCTCCCCTAGGTTATCAGCACCTTCGGTTCTTCCTTAGGAGCTGACAGCTCAGCAACATCCTGCACAGGAGGCATTCACCTCCCATATTTTAAAAACAAGAATATTTTGTTTCTGGTATTATAGGCCATTTTATTGGTCAGGTGATGTGGATAGTAGTAAACTGGACCAACAGTTTCTCTGAAAAGCGTTCTCTCAACCTGAGTACATGAATGGAAGAAAACTGTCATCTGGTATTTAGGAAAAATAAAGTGAGCCTTCAAAATTGAGCCTCCTTTGTGTAGCCAGCAGGGAATAAAGACAATTCTTCATTTCTGCCTCCTTGGCAAGGCAGCATCTTTCCTTCAGAATCACCCGGGTTGGAAGGGACCTCAAGGATCATGTAGTTCCAACCCCCCTGCCTAGCAGGGCCACCAAACATACGCCTTTACTAGATCAGGTTGCCCAGAGCCCCGTCCAACCTGGTCTTGAACACCTCCAAGGACGGGGCATCCACAACCTCCCTGGGCAGCCTGTTCCAGGACCTAATCTTTCCTTGTGGAGTCTAACAGAAAAACCAGGTTCAGAGCAGCCAGAGAAATATGTTCTCATGTTCCCCCTCAGGTGCAAGAAATGTGAAGTTCTCTCCCTGTGACAGTGCCATAACATCCAGCCAATCTTTTTTAAAAGATCAGCTTGGTATTTTTATGGTTCTGCTGTGTTTTGAGTCAATATGGCAAATATGATTAGACCAGGCCAGTTTTCACCAGGCCCTACCCAGGAAGGATTGGGCTGGAAACACAGATTGTCAGAATATTGTTATCTTTAAGGAATAATCAGATACAGACAAATGGCTTGTTTACTTTGGAAAGATTTACTGAACAACCCTCAGTCTTAAGGCCTCTTTTCAAGTTCTGGACATAATAAAAATAGAAAATATATCTTATTTTTGTAAATACTGGACAAGGATAGCTATTCATTCTGTTTCTGGCTAGGACAGGGTTTATTTTCTTCACATTGTTTGCTATGGTGTTATGTTTTGGCTTCAGGAGAAAAACAACATTGATACCACACAACGCAATAGCTGTTGATGAACAGTGCAGTACAGAGTCAAAGACTTCTAAGCTTCTCATACTGTTCTGCCAGTGAGGGAACTGGGGAAGCTCAAGGAGTAGGAAAGGGACAACCAGGTCAGATAATCTAAGCTGATCAACATTCTATACCTTATTGTGTTACATGAAAACTATAGAACTGAGGAGAGTTGGCCAGGGGGCAGACTGCTCAAGGATTGGCTGAGCGTTAGTTGTCAGGTAGCAAGCAACTGCATCATGCATCACATTTTGCAAAATATATCATATGTATATACACACACACGCGCATATACAATAAGAGTAATTATCACAACAGTAATTAACTATTAACAGAGATAAAAGTAATGGACTGTTATTCCTCAATTCTTTTTCTGTCTTTTTACCTATTCTTTCCCCTGTCACACTGGGATGATGAGGTAAGAGAAAGGCTATATGGTGCTGAACTGCTTGACAAGTTAAACCACAAAACCATTCCACTTTACAATGCAAGAAAGTAATATAGACTTCAAAAATCAAAGTTCTGCTCAGCTGCTGTCATTAGAGAATGTTACAAATTCCAGACAAAAAATATGTTTTACAAAGCAAATACTTCTAGTGTCTGATATCAATGAATCTAAGACATCCCATGCCTGTTTCCAGTCCTGTTTCTAAGACACTGCACTCCAGATTACTCAAACAGCAAATGCAAGCACCAGATATTTAGGGGAAAAAACAACAACAACAAAAAAAGCACAACTTGTGTTATATTGTCTTGACTTACATTGGACACCAAGACTGAAAGTAGACAAAGCCCGTAGTTACTCCCAATGACAGCATCATTTCAGTTTACAGCCTAGACACCTAACTGTGCATTGTCACTGGTACAGATTATTATCTTTTTCTGCTAGTTCCTCACAGACTTTTGGCACTATAGAATCCATTGCTTTAGAAGAGAACACAGGTCAAGAGTTAATTTGCCTTCTCCATCCATATCTTATGAATCTGATCTGATGGGGATAAGAATCTCAGTCCTTTACATATCTGTATCTGTCATTAAATCTAAATATAGATAGGGATTTATACAGATAAGTTAATCACACTCTCAACCACACACAGTTCAGCCTGAAAAAAAATTAACTAATTACTCTGAAGATAAGTTTGAACAAGCCTCTGTGGTCTCTAAATTCCACATTAAATGACAGACTAACTCATCTTCTGTTGCTAATCTATGTCAGAGCACACACTTAATAAATTCTAAGTGTGTTCTCCCTAGAAACAGAAAGATTCACAAGGCTTTACAGCTTTTAGCATAAGTAAATCCTTCCATGGTTCTTCAGCTGGAACAACCATGGTCTTGGCTCTTCCCCTCACAAACCATACTACTTTTTTCTTACTTAGGGATTACATGATGATTTAATAATTCTATATTCTCGGGAAGCTTTCATCTGCTCTCACTTACAGAACAAAGGCAGCAGTAAGACAATAAAGATGCTGCCTACACATTTCACTAAGAAGGGAAAGTAATAAACAATGCAACATTACTTGAGCCATGAGAACGGCTTTCTTTATAAGCAAGCATAGAGCAGCCTTTAATTTAGCATTCAGGATAGTTACTATAACATAGCAGGAACATCGGTTGCCCAAGCAAGGTTCTTCTTAAGTAGTTTACAATGCTATACTAACAAGAAAGAGGAGAGGAAAAAAACAACAACAAAAAACACAGGCTTCTTTTATTCTGTTGAACCTCTGTTGTCAAAGTTCATTTCTACTTAACATGGTGAATTTCACTCACTTGGAATAACTGGATTAGCAAATTCATGTCATTATCTTTCCCAGACAGGTGAGTTTTCTGCAATTTTTTTCCAAGTAGAACAGTAAAACTATGTCTGGGTTGCAAACATTAGTGTAAAGAATGCTTGAGTTCAGTTAAATTAAAAAAAAAAAAACACAAAAAAACAAAAAAAAACACAAACACACACACACAAAAGCTGTTTTTGCTTACTTGAGAAGAAAAATGTCAGAAGTATTTTTATATTTATGTTACTACTGAGCTGCCAGGTGTAAGCCCAACATATTTGCCCTACACGAATAAGAACAGCACTCAAGGCTGGCTCCTGAGGAGGCAGACAGCCCTTCGGCAACCTTTGCTCTAACAAGTTACAACAGGGTATGTAAACATTCCACGTTTTCTACCCCAGGATTAACCTGCTAAGCACCTTGTCTGTCTAACAGGTTTTCTTCTGCAAGTCCCATCCACCCCCCTCTCCATGAAGTAAGGATTTTGATGCCTTACTTTATCGCTTATGTTGTCCTTCATTAAGCAAGTTCTCTTGCTACAATAAGCAGTAATGGCAGTTTTCAGAAAGATATATGGTTGCCTGAAAATTGAAAGGTTTTTGCTGGTCCTACATATGTTGACATGGCTACATGTCAAACAAATCAACTTCTTCCCCTGAGGAGTAATTCTCCTATTGCAAACTTTCCTGACAAATATTCAAATCCCTTCTCATGGTTTCTCTATTTCTTCCCAACTCTGGTTTACGCTTATGCCTTCTGCCTGACTACTGCTTACCTGTATAGCAAGAGAAGCGCAGACAAAGCTACAATGGACAACACCACCAATGATGGAAAACATTTATTCCCTAAAGCTTCTTACAAAAAATCTGCACAGAACTGCATGCAGCACAATATCCTTCCTATAAGCCATAGACAACTGAGATGACTTCAGTCTTAACATTACAAAACAAAAACACCAATGTGCATTCAAGTCTCTTACATTACTGAAATTCTGATACCCAAGTGCAAGACAGGAAGTGACCTCAGTTGTAATTCAAACTCTTGTCAGTTCATGTATAGACTCACCTTCACCTGTTTCAACAAGAGTGATTTCTCTTCAGTACATAGAAGAGGCCCTCCTGTTCTATCTTCAGAAACTAACCCTAGAACTTAGTGGATACTGCTATTTTGACCCTTAGTTAAAAGGATACATCTCAAAACTGAATGTGGTGGTATTCTTGTTTACTCTGGAAATGTTTGGTTACCATGATAATTTATGAAGTATTGACAGTTTAAAACAAAACAACAACAAACTACAAAGACTGAGTCTCCTTTTTTAGCTAGACAAAATTTGCGCTGCACTTTCCGCAAGGTAAACACAAACCATACTGAATTGATTGAAACTCCACTTTCTTTCCAGAAACTAGGTTTACATGCTAAAGAAACTGAGATTAGTATTAGAATAAAGGCTTTTGACAATGTTCACATGAATTTACCAGGACAAGCCTGCAATACATTAGCCCTCAAGCGTAAGGGAAGTTCCCTGATCCTACAATAGAAATCATACTAATCACTATTATTTTACCATCAGTCATGGAATGTCTAAGTTCATGCATAACTCTAGTGAACAAGAGTTTGCTAAGTATCTGTTTAGTTAAGCTTTAACTGAAGTCTTCTGGCACCTTGAAGGAAGGTTCATGCTATTAGTTTTCTAGTGGAAACAATGATTTCCTTTGTAGTGAGACAGTGACCTCTCTACATAACTACATACGTTGGTGAAACAAAACTAATGTTTCCTTAGAAAAATATTATTATCTTTTAATCATAAAATTTGTAAAGGATATTTTCTCCTGTGGGAATCAAATGTTGTTTCTGCATTTAGAATAAGATAAGAATATTTTATTTCAAGGTCTCAGTATATAAGTGAAGCAATTTGTAGTTATTAGGTAGAAGTCATAGGTACAAAACTGCAGCTCCTGCCTGTCCAGCTGTCTGAAATAGAACTACTGATTTTTGGTGCTGGACAAATAAGACCTGAGTAATAAAGAATCCAAAGAGGAGAAGTTAAAATAATTAACAATATACCTGTATAAACCAGCAACAATGTATGTTTTAATGTTTTGTTGGACGCATTGCAAAAGTATACAAGTCGTGACATACCTAAGGATGGGCCTGAAGAGATATTGGGAAGGACTGGAATCACCACCACCCCCGCCTCTTTGTTTAACAAAGGCCTCTGGGACAAGAATGGAAGAAGCTCTGAAGGGAATCAACATATCAATACGATAAGAGTACCGAGACATCTTGGAAACAAAAACAGCAGGATGGCGACTGACTGGCACAAGATAGCACGTGAATTAACAAGTGTCAGAATGTAATTAACAAATGCAAACCTCGGGTAAAATTGTAACCTGGAATACCCAACCAAAGGGGAAAGGGGAGGGGAAAACATATGGGAGACAAGGTATAAAAACTGTAACATCGTGTCCGTAGGTGCGCTTCTTCTATCAGGGCGCCCGCCATTGCAATCGCGAATAAAAACTGCTTTTATCAGTGATACCGTCCTGACCAAAAATTATTGAGGATATTTCCAACACTCCCAAGCTGGAAACCTCATCAGTTAGGCTGGTCTCCTTTTACTTAGCAGAATTTTGAACATTTAACTACTGCTTTTCATTTTGTGAAAATTAAACTTCAACTTGGATTTGTATTATTGAAACAGATTTGTCTTTATTTTCCCATTATTCACATAGATGACAGAAAGATGCTCAAGCATTATCTTTTAGATTTTTGGCATGGTGTCAATTTGCACTGCATTAGCCGGAGAACCAACAGCTGAATGACTACCTTCAGCTCAGGAAAATTAATTTGGCAAACCATTTTAAGGAGCTTGATTTCACAGAATATCGGTTTAGTAAACTGCTGCCCTAATTAACACTAGCATGTTTTTTTGAACAACATCCAATAAAGTAGTTCAGAACGATGCCAGGAGAGTTATATAAAGGCTGAGCCTCCCTTTCTATGCATAAACAGAGCCATTATGGTTTTGTTTGTTTGTTTTTAAACAGAGATAAATGATAGCTGTGACTGAAGGATAAATGAAGAGTCAGCTTTACACACGGATTCCATACTGTATCTGAAAAAATAAGAATCACAGCTTACCCACCCAAAGTATTTTGGATATATGACCCCATCACATTCCTTTCAAAAATGTAAATATTATAATCACTACACTAGGTAAACTGAAGTACATCAAGGGTAATGGGCCACTACTTCAGGAGATGTCAAACTCGAGCAGCAGACAGATTTTTACAGGACTTGCAGGAAGCTCAGCACTCCTTTGTGCAAGTTCAGGAAACGATCTGAGAAAAGGTTTTGAATGAACTTTTGCTGGCCACCCACGATGCTAACTGGATACTTTTCTGTCGTTTATGAGATAATTCTCTGATTCGGTGCAGCTCAATCATTTTTCTAAAGGGCTTTTCCATTCTATCTGTTCCCCCCGTCCCCGACCGTGGCCTGTCCCCTCGATATGGTTGGGAGCCCCCAGAGCAGCTAGGAAGCCTACGAAGTGCAGGACTCCCATACTTCTTCCCAGCAGAGGGGGGAAATGATGGTGGCAATAAATTTTCAGAAAGGCAGAATGGGTTCACAAAACAAAAACTGTACTTCCAAACCTTAATTGCTGTTAGCAGATTTTAAATAATAGTCACTAACCTCTTAAATTCACAAAGGAGAAATGTGATCCTGTTTAATTCTCCTCCACTCCCTGCAGCTTCTTCTTACACAACACGCTGCAGATCCAGCATATCAATGCACTGCTCGCCCGGCTGCTATCATCGCAGCAACACCCCCTTGGCCGGGAGTCCAATAAGGACATCCTAGGGGCGGGCTATGGCCAGAAGCAGCTAAAGCCGCAGTAAGGTAGGCACCGGCATTGAAGCTTCGAGCTATCACCTCACCCAGAAAACGCTGAGAAGGGTAGGAAAGGACAAATCCTCCGGGGACCTGGGGGAAGATCCCAATTAAGCCAAAGCAACAGCCGTCCCAGCGAGGCACTACGCAGACCCCAGCGTGCCAAGACTTGTTGAGGCTGGTACCCATTAGCATTTCCATCCACGGGCTTCATGCTGTAGGCTGAGAGTTTCAGCAGTGCCAAGCCTCTCATAAAAAAAGCAATGACGTCTGTCCCTGGCTTTGCCCTAGCAAGCTGCATATGGAAAATAGCTGTTGGGACAGTCCAGGCATTACACAAGCGTTACACTCAGGGCTATTTCCCACCCCCATCTGACAGAGGCTGCTTCCTGGTCCACAAAATGCCAACACTAGCTTCAGCATTAGCTTTTCCTTAGAGAAATGCTCTGCCCAACTCTTTCACCCTCTTTACTAACCTTGCAACTTGGGCTTCTTATCTATATGCAGGAGGACTTGTACTCAGGGCTTGAAAGACAAAAGCCTGAGAAGGTGCAGCTGTTTTCCCAAATGCCAGTAAAGTTCCTTCAGTAAGCAGGATATGAAAGGATGAAAATGTGAATCCCACAGCTCATATTATATCATGCTGATGTGGGGCATTTACAGACCATGTTGGCACCTAAAACTGTCAATTCTGTCAGACTAGAGGTACAAAAATTAAAAAACAAACAAACAACAAAAACACAAAAACTTTTGAATAAATTTGCCTCAGATGTAAAGTAGAAATAACTGGTGAAATCAGTAACAACACACTTTTCCACCTGAGCATGTTCTATTTAACCTGTGTAAGGGAAACTGTTGATCACAGCCTGAACCCCTGATTAACCACCTGAGACATGCAATGAGTCAGCTGCGGAAGCACAGGTGAAGGTAAGCTATCTATTGTGGCTATCTGTTTCCTGCTATATTTGTATTATTCTAATTGTACATTATACTTGTATTATTTCAGCCATACAATACTATACTTGTGTTGTTTCCACCGTACAGCCTGTATCTGGTAAAACTTAGGTCAGGCTGTATTTAAGTAAGAAGTAAGAGTATAATTTGTTTTTTCCTTCTAGGCTTAAAAATTCAGTTATGTATCGCTTAAATTTTTTATGCTAGTATTCTGCAGGATGAGATTGTAATGGTATGTAATGTAACTTTCTTTTGAGATTTTTCTCACTCGTTCCTTCCATGGAACTTCCTCACTAGCAAATAGTCAGGTACCCACTTAACCTCTTTATAGCTACATGTACTTTTCTATATTCATGTGATCTACGTTATCTGAGCCACTCACAGAGTCCTAATACAGACGAAGCCTGCATGATTTAGCATAATGCTAACTGAACATTGAGTTTATACTGACATGATTATGTTGACTGTTTCAAAATTCTTTCTTCTCCCTCTCAGGTGCTTTGTAGCATCACTGTCCAAGGTGGCCATGCTGTTAAAACAAAAAAGAGGAATGTGTGGTTGTATTGGTTATTAATATAGAGATGGTAACAAATGTACAGAAGGTATAAGTAAATAGAAGTAAAGGAAAACTCACCAATGGTGGTGCCTTGGCTGAAGAAGCTGGGGCAGTCCTCACTGGTGAGCGATCTCCAAGAGATACTGCTTCAGTGGGAATCAGCCCTTAAATGAGGTCTCAGAGGGGATGGAGTCGAGCTCCACCCCTCCCGGGAGCACAGCTACATCACTCTCACCTGTGCTCCCGCAGCTGACCCCATACTTGCCTCAGCTGATTAATCAGAGGTTCAGGCTGTGATTACCAATCTCCCATACACTCCACCCCTTCACAGCGTGAACCAATGATTAGGTGAGTTTTCCCTTATCACAGAGACCCAACGCGACGCTGATACAATTTCCCATCGCACCAAACGCTGATGTTAAATGATGATTGGATGGGTATTCACGATCTTCCGTGGGCCAGTGCTTGATAGATGTTACTGGAGACAAGCCATCTCGAGGTGCAGGTCCATTTGCGTTTCATCAGTCCACACAAATTGTTCTCTGATGGTCCTAGAGGCTCAGAATCTTAGGGAGAGTAATACAGATGTTTCAAGGGTACCAGGAGAGGAAGGTCTGCCCTCCAGGGCAAGATACAGGCCGTATTCTTATCTTGGGTCAGTACTTCTGCTCGCACCGGATTATGTCCCGGCCTCCGATACCATACCCTCTGGCCAGATATCTGTGGCTGTATAACTATATCTGGCACCAGAGGAGGAGTCTTGATCTGCCATAGGGACATGATGGGTGTCCCTTTAGCAATAAAGACCGGAGTATTGACCACGATGTCAGTAGGCCATGTACCTATCACCGAGGGGGTAACTGAACCTCCCACCTCCAATAGTCTCCCCCAAGGTGCAAGTAGGCCACACCACTTGGGTCCTACTTGCACCTTCCAGGGCCAATTTATCTTATGGATTCCTGGTTTTAGATTCTCAGGGGCAGGGAGCAGAAGATTATTTTCATTACCAACCTGTGGTTTTACCTCATTATCAGTACCTGTAATTTGGATCCTAAGAGGGGAGGCCCATATAGTGTGTAACATTTTCAGGGCACTGGGTCTGCCATCCCGAGGTCTTTCGTTCAAGTCCCGCAGGGTTTCGTATAATCTTTTTGTCCACCCCTGCAGGGACTGGGAGTCTTTCTTCAGGGCAGCCGTAAGGATACCATTGTAGCGTTCAATAAGGCCTGCCCCTGTTGGATTATATGGCAGATGGAATCGCCATTCAATGTTGTTCTCTTCTGCCCAGCGCTGTATCATCGCTCCAGTAAAGTGAGTCCCTTGGTCGCTCTCGATGACTTGAGGTGTCCCATATGCAGACATCAGTTTAGTGAGTGCCTTAATTGTATATGCTTGATTTGCCTTTGGTACGGGATAGGCTTGCAGCAGTCCACTTACAGTATCAACGCAGGTCAGGGCATATCTCGCCCCCTCAGACCGAGGGAGGGGCCCAATGTAATCAACCTGCCATCTCTGAAGAGGACTATATCCTCCAGCAATGTGGGATGTTGTTTCAGGCAACGGTCTTGGTCTCATCTTTGAGCAAGCGTCACAGTCCTGACATGCTTGGACGATATCAGATAGTTGTACAGGCAGCCCCCATGCTTTAGCGGCTGCCCACATTATCTTTAGTCCAGCATGCCGTAGCTTCTGATGTAACCAACGGGCAATATTTTCAGATTGTGAATTCCCAATCCATTGAACTCGGGCCAGTGTGTCCGCTTCATCGTTTCCTGGTGACTGCAGGGGTTGATGACCAGAGACATGGTAGACACATACCGTCCTGTGTTTGACTGTATTCCAAATGTCTACCCACATGTCTTTCCCCCAGATTGGTCGGGCGTGGATAGTCCATTCCTGGGTAGCCCACTGCGTAATCCACAGAGTAAGCCCCCGGTACACGGCCCAACTATCCGTACAGATGTTCAGGATGCCATCACCAGGTTCTTTAGTTATAACCATCCACACGGCTCGCAATTCTGCCCATTGGCTGCTCTGACCATCCCCCTCATCAAACCAGATTGTCTCAGTAGAGGGATGGTATGCTATAGCTCGCCACTTGCTCGGGTTGCCTCTGCTGGACCCATCCGTATACCAGGCATCTTCAGGAATAGGATATCTTCCTTCCTGAACAGGGCTCTTCTCTGGTGGAGCAACCATCGGTTCTTTCGGCGTATCACTGCAATATGTCACTGGGCCTAGGATCTTCTGTAATTCCTCCTTAAGTGGAGACGAAGACAGGCTGCTTCTCTGACTTAGATAGGCGACCCATCGTGCTACCGTCTGTGCTTGGGCCACCCCTGTCTTAGGAAGGTGAGTTAAATCTCTTACCCACCCCTGGATCGGTAATGTAGTTTTAACTGTAACCTCTGCTGTTTGTGTTATTGGCTCTACCGCTTGTAACGCTGAATAGGCAGCCAATAACTGTTTTTCAATCATGCTGTATCTTTCTTCTGCTCCGTGCCAAACCTGAGACCAGAATCCAATGGGGGTTCGAACAGAACTCTGGCGTTGCCACAGGCCCCAGCCAAAACCATCCTGGGTAACATGAACGTCTAATTCAGCTAGGAGGGTCGGATCAAATATACCCAATGCCTGGGCTTGTTTAACTGCCAGCTTTGCCTGTTGGAAAGCATCTTGTTCTACCTTCCCCCAGTTCCACGATTGACCCTTCTTGGTAAGCTTATACAATGGCCTCAACAACTGAGCTAAGTGAGGTATAAAGGAGTGCCAATACCCCAATATACCTAAGAACTCTTGTAGCTGTTTCGATGTTGTAGGAACTGGAAACGCTTGGACTTTATCCACTACTGCACTGGGTAGTACTTTGGTTTTTCCGGACCAAATTACTGCCAGGAATTTTACAGATAGCCCCGGACCTTGCACCTTCTGTGGGTTTATAGCCCACCCTCTCTTCTGCAGATAAGCTATCAATAAATCTGCTGCTTGTCTCACCGCCTCTAATGAATCGGATGTTAACAGGAGGTCATCAATATAATGATATAAATTTACATTACGTGGCTTCTGCCACTTAGCCAGATCACACGCCACTAAGTTATGACAAAAAGTGGGTGAATGCACGTACCCTTGCGGCAGAACCTGGAAAGTCCACTGCCTGCCTTCCCACGTGAATGCAAATTGGTCTTGCGATTCTTCACTAATTGGAATACTGAAGAATGCATTCGCTAAGTCTAGGACACAGTGGTACGTTTTAATTTCCCTACTTAGTGTGTCCATTAGGGAAGCAATATTGGGTACGGCCGCATGAACGGGCGGCGTGACCTTATTTAATTCCCTATAATCCACTGTCATCCTCCATGTTCCATCCGACTTTCGCACTGGCCATACTGGGGAGTTGTACGGGCTATGTGCAGGCCTTATAATACCCACTTTTTCTAATTCCTGCACTGTTTTTGTTTTTTCATCCTGCCCACCTGGGAGTCTGTACTGTTTTACATTAGCAATCCGACGTGGCTTGGGCAGACAAATAGGCTCATGTTTTGCATGGCCTCTCAATATTGTCTGAATTGCCCAGATACTAATGCATCTTTGCTGCAACCGGAACTCTCCCACTGTTGTGTGGAGAGCCAGACCCCACAAGATATCAATTCCCAATATGTATTCCGGAATTGGAGCAATAGATACCTTGTACTCCCGTGGTGGGAGGCGCCCGACCCCCAATTTTACCCAGGTTTGGGTGACTGGAATGGTCTGTCCCCCAGAGCCTCCAATCATTACTTTATTGCCTCTGAATTTTGTTGGGTCCCCATATATTATAGATGTTTCTGCCCCAGTATCAACGAGGGCCATAACCTTCTGTACATTCTCTCGGGACCAATATATCGTCAATTCTACATAGGGCCTCCGGTCCCGTCTAGAGGCCCTAGGGTGACTGATGTCCCTCATCATGCCATAAACTGGGCCAGGTTCAAGTCTTTTACCTCTGATGCCTCTGGTATTGTGACCTGAGGTACCTGAGGTGGCTTTTTCCTATTTGGCACAACAAAGTCTTCTAGATTCCAAGCTGTTGTTGGTCATCGTTCTATGAGTCTTATCCCCGGTCTTTTGGGGCGGTTCTGAAATTTTTGTTCATCCTTCAGCTGTTTCCACAACTGAAGTGGAACATGATTGGGCTGCCCATCAATTTTGGCAAATTGAACACCTGCTCGGAGTAGATCGTTAAACATTTGTTTTCGGGACACCCTAATGGGTCCTGCTCGAGGGGTTCGTGGGGCCGATTTCCTGGCTCAGGCTATTGGAAAAACTTCAGTATCCTCGATTACTCTGATATTGTGCTTGGTTCTTAGGCGCTCAGTTTCTCCTAGGTCCGCTACCAATTGGGCAGCGTGCTGGACTGCCGCCTCTGTGGCCACTAAAGGGTTTAATATAGAAACCAACGTTCCATACATATGTGAGGGAGCCTGCTGTAAGATTAGGTCCCTCATTCCTGCGGAAAACTTTACCATATCTGGGCTAAGAGATGCATCTTCATAGACAGCCTCTCGCATGCCTAGTTCCCGGATGTAATTCTGCAGGTCTTCCATAGAAGACCACATTCCTGTATGTACTGGCATGTCTGTTTTATTCGACCATACCATACGGCAGGCAGCCATTATCCAGTCTATGATTGAATGATTTTCTTCAGGGAACTGGGACCCTGAGTACAATCTCTGCCTCAGGGCAGGAAGAACTGTTATTGTTGCTAATTTAGATACCTCGGGGCCGCTAACTAATACACTTTCTGCCCCCGAGTCCCATAATCGTAGCAGCCAGGCCGGGACACTTTCCCTCGGCCTTTGCCTGAAACGCTGTACTAAATCCATAAGTTCGGTGGGTGTGTATGGACATGCTGTCACATGTAAATATGAGTCAGCAGGGGTCCACTGATCAGGAGGCACCCCTGCTGGTCGCTCCTGGACTTTTTTTGTTTTTTGAGTTACCATAGGACGGACTTCTAATAAGTCCGTCTTAAGTGGCTCTTCTAGGTCAGATTTAGTGACCTTATTTTGGTCCGATGTTTCAGGATCCCTACTTTCATCCATTGAAATATATCTAATTTGGGGGGTAGTTGAAAAAAAATGATGAATTTTTCCCCGTTAACAGACTAATTTCGCCCTCTAGTTTTTCAATGAGGGCTTTTAATAATTGATTTTCATGCTTGATCTTATTTGATTTAATTTCTGCCTGATTTAAAGCATTCAACAAAGGCCAGGCTGCCATGGATGCAGCCATTTGCCTTTCCTTGGTCGTCAAAATATCTTTTTGCAGTCCCTGAAAGTATTCGGTTAGATAGTAAGGGGACATATTGCCTGTTACTCGTAAGGGCCCCCATTGTTCAATAATTGTTGCTAATTGAAAATATGGGGACGCCTCAAACCCTGGGATTTGTCCAGGGAGGGTTTTTCCTAAGGGGGTGATCTTCTCCCCCTTGAACCAGCTAAACACGTTCCATAAAAAGGACTTTTTTTTTTTTTTTTTTTCCGATATTTGCAGGCTCCTGCCTGGCTCGCCAAATGTATTGGTTATTAATATAGAGATGGTAACAAATGTACAGAAGGTATAAGTAAATAGAAGTAAAGGAAAACTCACCAATGGTGTTGCCTTGGCTGAAGAAGCTGGGGCAGTCCTCACTGGTGAGTGATCTCCAAGACATACTGCTTCAGTGGGAGTCAGCCCTTAAATGAGGTCTCAGAGGGGATGGAGTCGAGCTCCACCCCTCCTGGGAGCACAGCTACTTCACTCTCACCTGTGCTCCCACAGCTGACCCCATACTTGCCTCAGCTGATTAATCAGAGGTTCAGGCTGTGATTACCAATCTCCCATACAGTGGTGTATCCCCAACTGAGAAACTAGCCAAAGCAACATATGTATTAAATCTCTTCAGGCACATCCTTAGGTATGTCATGACTTGTATATTTTACAATGTGTACAACAAAACATTAAAACATACATTGTTGCTAGTTTATACAGGTATATTGTTAATTATTTTAACTTCTCCTCTTTGGATCCTTTATTACTCAGGTCTTATTTGTCCAGCACCAAAAATCAGTAGTTCTATTTCAGACAGCTGGACAGACAGGAGCTGCAGTCTTTGTACCTATGACTTCTACCTAGTAACTACAAATTGCTTCACTTATATACTGAGACCTTGAAATAAAATATTCTTATCTTATTCTAAATGCTGAAACAACATTTGATTTCCACAGCTGGTAGTAGGAATTATGTAGCCAGTAGTTAATTATTCCTGAACCAGCTCATGTAAGTGGCACAGCTTTTCACTTCTAAGGGGCCACCGATCTACCCACACAGTATCTGATGTCTCCCATATGAGTGGTAATGTACACTGCACTTCAGCGGCCCCTACAGTAAGGACGAACACAGGCTCTTCTGCCTTCAGGACCCACTACTTAAATCACATGTTCACTTTGTACAGGGATAGTCCGTCCTCTTATACCTGTTAATGTGGTATTAATCTGTGAGGTTGTTGGAAATATTCAAATAATTTTGTCACGATGGTATCTCTGATAAAAGCATATTTTATTTGCAATTGCAATGGCAGGCATCCCACAAGCAGGAGAGCGTGTGATGTGGTAGCTTTTATACCTTGTTTCACCCTCCCTTGCTTCCCCACTGGCTGGGTACTCAAGGTTCACAATCTTATCAAGAGGTTTACATTTTTTAATTACTTGTTAATTCATGTGTTATCTAGTGTCAGTCAGTAGGGGTCCTGTTGTCTCCAAGATGTCTCAGTACTCTTCTCATTCGTATTGATATGGTGATTTTCTTCAGAGTCTTTGTTAGACAAAGAGTATGGAGGGGGATGCCAGATCTTCCTCAGTACCTTCTTCAGGCACTCTCTAAGGCACTTCATGAATTGTTCTTTTAGTTTGTGCAGGATATTCTTGCAATGTGTGTGACATATATATTTTCATGCTGGCTACATATAAGTTGTTACTAGCTTATATATGTATGTTGTTAATTGTTTAACTTCTCCTCCTTTAATTCTCTGTTACTCAGGTCCTGTCTATCCAGCACCAAAAGTTTTCCTACATCAAGGGGTTTCTGATTTGTTGAGATATCTATTACATCTAACTTGCCTTTAACTGAAGGCCCAGAAGTTTTGCAGACAGGAGCTTCAGTCTTTGTGGTTATAACTTACTCCATCTACCTAATCTCTATGGAGATATATGTGTATATATATATTACTTATATACTAGTATGTGTTGTTGGGGAAGGTTTATCTAGAAGATGAGCAATGAAAACTATCAGAGAACCCCGATAAAGTAGAAAGACTCCTGAAAAGAACTACTAATTGTAATAAAGGGCCCAAGTGGTAGCAGAGGCCATGAAATTAATAAATTTCTTATCTTGTTTGGATGGCTGAAACAACATTCAGTTCCCACAAGGTGGGCCAATGCAATGGCCAGGCACTTTGAGCAATTGCTGTTACATCTGCTGCAGTGTCTATGATGCCAGACACCACAAATTTCTGCAATGGACTCTCTTACTCTAGTGTGCAAGTCAGGGTTAGCCAATGTGTGATTTCTTTTGACCCCACAGTATGTGTGGGGAACCTGTATAGCCAAACCCCCCTGCCCCTCTCTCTTTGTCAACTGCTGGTACCATGCTGGCACATAAAAATATATCAGTTGTGCAATTACAGGCACCTGATAGCACATGACAAGGAGGCCCTGGCGTCTATACCAAAATTCTAATCTCCTGTAAGAAATCTGCGTTTATGATCCCCGGCAGTACAAAGAAACCTTGCATAGTAACAGAAGATCGCCTTGTCAACAAAGCACTATGACCATATCCTAAAAGGTCCCATGGCTCCTGTCGCTACTGCCCTCACTTGGTTGGAATCTAATGTCACTGGCTCAGAGGTGGCGGAGCGAGTTCTTGTGTATAAACCTGTGGCGCTAATGCCGATTGTGATGCCGGGGTTATTGATGCCTCGCGCTCCGGCCCCGGTTTCCCTGAAGAATGAGCCCTTCCCTGCCTAATCTGGGATGGAACTGATTTGCATAATGCCGACCGTGGCGGCATCTGGTGCATATCCCTGGTCCAGACGGCTGCATGGCCCTTCTGTCTGTGCAGTTTTGGCGGAAATGACCTGGCTGACCACATGCAAAGCAATTCTGAAAATCTAATTTCGTCTCTGCGAGTACTGCATCCATCATGTTGCACTGATGTTGCATAGTGCCCACTTTATTACAAGAGGCTATCATCTGTAAAAGGGTAGGTTTATTCAGAGGGCCGAGAACTTTCTGACAATCCTCGTTAGCATTTTCTATAGCCATCTTGTAGCAGCATTTCACGTGCCTTTTCATTTTCTACCTGTTTGTCCAGACTATATTTCAATTTATCAATTAACTGCATGAAAGGTGCACCCGGCCCCTGCTTTATGTTGGTAAACGGAAGCTGGGGCTTACCCACATCAGGGACCCTTAGAAAGGAACCTAGGGCTAAGTCTTTGAATTGGTCTAAAGCCGCAACATTCAATTGTACTCGAGTCATTCTGGCAGCCTAACTACCTTCCCCGAGCAAGGCTTCTGTACCGATGACTTGCAAAGGGTCCCCCGTTCGGTCTACCCAGATTCTCTATTGCCTTTTGTTGTGTAGATTCCCTCCGAAAGCCCATCTACATCATGTATTAGGTACTTAAATGAATTGTGCAAAGGTCTTGCAATCACAAAGACAAAGAGTGTAACTTTTCGTAACAGAACTCAGCAGATTACTGGTATAGGGGGAGCCATGCCCAAATTCAAGAACCTGAGTAATTCGAAAGTTTATACCCTCCTAACTCAGGCGCCTATTAGGTTCATAAATTACAGGGCAGGCAAGAGACGAATGCAAATCTGAACCATGTTGTCACGAATTAGACCAAATCCGTTTTCAAATCATAAATAATTTATTAATTTGAGTAAGCAATCGCAAGCAAAATCAGCGCTAGACGGCCATGGAAGTCACAGCTCCGCATGTGGCGCACACTACCCCCCCGCTGGCCCCAGCTTTTATAGTTTCTTATTTCTTCTGAGTGGCTGGCATGTCGGTCCTCTACGACTGCGCTTCTTCGTTGCCTTCTTGCTGTTGGGCGCCGTCGCTTCCCGACACTCCGCTCCTCGTCCCGAGCCGGTCAGACCTGGGGCGGGGGGGGGGGGGGGGGGGGAAGCGGTGAAAACAGGAGCGTCAAAAACAGAAGCTGCGGAAACGGGCGGTGAGTGCTGGAGCTGCAGGGGCGCTTACAAAACCCGTAACCCCGCTTGACTCCATTCCGCACAGCCCCCTCCCAACAACAACAACATCCCCCTCCCCAACATAATGAACAAACATTCACCAACTTTTTACAATGTCAAAATCCCCCTCCTGCTCCACTTCTTTGCGGATCGCGCGCCAAACATCACGTGGATCTGGAGGGTGCAAGTCTGGTTCCTTCCTAGGGCTCACTAGACTGAGGTCTAAAAGTCATTGCTCTTATAACCACAGTCGTTTACAGCGGCTTCCACCACAGGAGGAGCGGTGGGCTCTATTGGGACCACGGATTCCGCATGTTCTTTTAGAGATGCAAATACAATCTTCAGGGTCCCAGAAGGTCTTTAGCCACAGGGTCAGAGCAGCTACGTTTCTATGTCATAGACCGTTGAACAGTGAAGCAGGAAACACATGCTCTGCTGGAATTCGGAATAAAGGGGGGCTAAAGTGGGGATAGTTAAAGGTAGTTTATAGAAAAATGATTTAGTTAGTTAGAATAACAAGTAAAGGAAACAAGGGGCCTGGGAGAGCAGGAAGGATGCAGATAAGGAGTGAGACCTCACGGAAGACATCAGGCAAGGAGGAGAATAGATGTTGTAAATACCAGAAGAGGAGTTGCATCCCTCTGATAAGAATAAGAGGGGGTCTGTATGCTAAAGACCTATTGAATATGTATCAGAATTCCGAGAAATCATTGACTATGTATTAGATGTACCTATATCTGTGTCACAATTTTACAAGTCGGGGTGCAAGTTTGGAGGAGCTATCCCCCTTGCACCCGGCGCTGCGCAACGCTGGAATAAACATACCTGCTTTATAACTGTAAAAAGTTGGTGAAAGTTTGTTCATTGTGTTGGTTATGTTGTTGTTGTTGTTGTTGGGGAGGGGGCTGCGCGGAACGGAGTCAAGCGGGCTTCCGGGTTTTGTAAGCGCCCCTGCGGCTCCTGCACTTGCCGCCCCTGTTTCTGCGGCTTCTGTCTACCCGCCACGTGGCAACGAGTGGCGGGAAAGCATAGCGGCGGGGAACAGAGTGGCGGGAAGAATGGGACCAATCAACAAGAAGAGAAGAACCACTCGGAGCAATACTGCCCGGCAACAAGGGAGCGCAGGCGTGGAAGGCCAACACGGCAGCCAATCAGAATACAAGAGAGACTATAAAAGCTGGGGCCAGAAGGGGGAGGGTGCGCCACACGTGCGGAGCTGTGACTCCCGTGGTCGCCCAGCGCTGTTTTTGTTTGCGGTCGCTTACTCAAATTAATAAATTATTCATGATTTGAAAACGGATTTGGTCCAATTCATGACAATTTGGTGCCGTGACTCGGATGAAGGAGATTTGATCAGGGGTCCTTCTGGGGAGGCGCCCCGCTGATTTCAGCGGCCCCAGGAGTGGAAACTCCTGCTCAAGCCCTTCACCGACGAACCTAAAATAAGGACGCAAACAAAATAAAACCGGTAAACCCCTAGTAATCTTTGTGCACGAAGACCGAGCGAAGACCCACGGGGTGGGTAAGTATAGGCCGGTGATCCGTTCGGTTGGGGTTGGGTATCCCGGAGCACAACGACTGAGACGTCCAATTGTGGGCGGAGCGAGTGCGGACCCCTCGGTAGTGCGGTTCCCACATCCCGCGAGGGACTGGGCCACGACAAGGGAGAAGCGTTGTGAGTGTGTGTGAAGGTGCTCCGGAAGATGGGACAGAAGAAGAGTAAGCCTTCTGGTCCCATGGGTGGGGGAACTAGTGGTGTGGGTATAGGTATACCCCCTATTCCCCCAGACAGTCCATTAGGGCTAATGATTAAGAATTGGAATGATTCCCCTTCTAGGCGGGGAAAAAGTAAAGTCAAAATGATTTAGTGTGGGGCAATAAGCCCATAAAAGGGGAGAGTGTATTTTGGCCCTTTTTGGCTCCTCTGAGGACTGGGTAGTTCAGAGGAAAGTGAGTATGCCCACGTCTGGATACCTTATGCATTTATACCCTCTAAAGAAAAAGGAGGGCGGAAGAAGAAGATAAGGGATTTAGAAGTCCCAGTGTCACCACCGCCCTACATACCCCCCACCCGAACCGACGGCCCCGTCTGCCAAGGAAGCGGGGGGTTGGCGGGGAGGGTGTCGTCGCGCCGGGGTCCGGGAGCACCGACCCGCCCCCCTCGCTGCGGTCTTCCCCTCTTTCCTCTCCTCGCGCTCTCCCCGCGGCGCCGGTCCGTCGCCGGTCCGGTCCGCCTCCGGGTCCGGGCCGTCCGATTGGTGGCCGGGCGGCTCGAGTCCCGCGCGGGCGGGGCGGTCCGAGCCGCGCTTCTCCCGGCCGCAGTTGCCGGCGGGCGCCGGGTTACGGAGGGAAACCCCGGGTCCCGGGAGGAGGGCGAGGTGGTGGCGGCGGACGACGGGTGCGCCCCCGCGGGCGGACGCTCCCCCGAGGGTCGCCGGGGCCGGTTGCCGGGTTTCCCCTCGGCGCGCCGTCCCGGACGTCGGGCGACCGAGCGGGCGGGTGGAGGCACCTCGCGGGGCCCTCGTGTCGTTTCCCTCAGCCCAGGGCCAGGTACCGAGTGTCCGCGGAACAGGGCGGAGGTTTACAAAATAAGTAAAAAAGAAAAAAAGGAGGATGGCGAATACAGGCTGGTACATGATTTAAGGGAAATCAATAAGAGAACTGTAACCAGGTTTTCCGTAGTGCCAAATCCTCATACCCTATTAAGCCAATTGCACCCAGATGACCGGTTGTATAGTGTAATAGATTTAAAGGATGCATTTGGGGCATGCCCCTTAGACAAGGACAACACGGATTATTTTGCTTTCGAATGGGAAGACCCCGATACTCATAGGAAGCAACAGCTAAGATGGATGGTCCTTCCCCAGGGATTTATAGAATCCCCAAATTTATTTGGTCAGGCCTTGGAACAAATTTTACAGGATTATAATAGAACACCGGGAACAACAATGTTACAGTATGTGGATGATTTGTTAATAGCACGGACAGATGAAGATAGCGTGAGGCAGGCTAGTGTACAGTTGTTAAATTTCCTTAGTTTACAAGGGTTAAGGGTTTCTAGATCAAAACTGCAGTTTGTGGAGGAAGAGGTGAAGTATTTGGGTCATTTGCTGAGCAAAGGGACAAAAAACTGGACCCAGAGAGAGTCGAGGGGATCTTGGCCCTAAAAGCCCCAACAACAAAAAGGCAGGTATGACAGTTGTTGGGTTTAATAGGATATTGTCGACAATGGATAGAGGATTACAGTGGAAAAGTTAAATTTCTTTATAGTAAATTAAACAAAGATGGGTTACTTAAATGGACAGAAACAGATGAAGGACAATTAAATAAATTAAAGAAGGAACTTGTGCACCCTCCAGTCCTGAGCTTCCTGGAGTTAAAGAAACCATTTCTTTCTGTTTGTAAACAGTGTGGAGGGGACAGCTTATGGGGTGCTTGCCCAGGATTGGGCAGGAGGCAAAAAGCCTGTGGCTTACCTATCTAAATTATTAGATCATGTTAGCCGGGGCTGGCCTAGTTGCCTGCAAAAGTAGTAGTAGCTGCTGCTCTCTTGCTAGAGGAAGCACAAAAGATAACCTTTGGAGGGGAAATTAATCTCCCCCTATAATATACATGGAGTGTTGCAAGTGTCACGTGGGCGGTTCCAGCAGTCAGCATGGTCACTACACAGGATGTTTCACGTTCCAGTTGTTGCACGTGATGTTATACAGAATTGCCCAGGTTGCCATTCGGCTGACAGGTTTCCTGCAGGGGTGAACCCCAGATGCTTCACATTTCAGTTGTTGTTGCATAGGTTTGAGACCAAATAAGGTTCGGCAGATGGATGCTACGGGTTTCCCAGAGTTTGGGTGTTTCCATCACTTGCATGTCACAATTGACACATGTAGTGGTTTTCTCTGGGCTGTGGCACAATCTGGACAGACTGCCATGCAGTGCATAAGAGTGTTGCACATGGCTGTCGCTGTCATGGGTGCACCTCAGGAGTTAAAGACTGAAAATGGCCCAGGATATAGAAGTGCACGTTTTGGACACTGGTGTACAGCTTGGGGCATTAAGCATACCTTCAGCATTCCTGGCAACAGCACTAACAAATCTATTGTGGAGCGTGTGCATCAGACCTTGAAGGGGTGTCTTCGTGCGCTTAAAGAGGGGGGAGGGCTAGAGGGGCTTGAGCTGTGCCCAGACGCTCTCCTCCTGTGTGCACTGTTTAGTTTAAAGCATCTGGAGAATCGGATGGGAGACCATCAGCTGACTGAACAGACTCCAATAGGTCAGGTCCTGATCAGACCTGACGGAGGGTCATGGCTCCCAGACCCTATGCCACTCCTCGTCATGGGCAGAGGATACGCCTGTGTCGGGACCCCAAGTGGGCCCCGCTGGCTGCCGGCACGTTGGGTTAAGCCGGCACCAAACGATGAGCCATCCTACACACCGTGAGGATCCGAACATTTCAGCATCGGTTTTGGTCAACGTCTCCTTGGTTAATGTCTCCAGTGCAGCCAGTGATTTGACGTCAACTGGCCAGCAGCTTGCTGGTAACAGCACATGAGGCAGCGTTGCTCCCAATGTGCCTGAAGGTATGAACTGGGAATCTAGTCTTCATGCCGGACTGATAGTTTGTGAGTGGAGGAGACCTTGTTCCTAAATAATCCCCAAGCAGTGGACATTTGGAACGATTCTGCACAACCAATAAGTTTTTGTCTTGTTATTTGGTTATGGAGTGTGATATTTGTAATGCACACTGGACTGAACTGGAATGCCACGAACAAAAAGCTGACAAATGGGTCACAGATGCAAGATTGTTAAAGTATGAGGGAATTCTGATTTCCTCCCCAAAACTGACCCTAGAAATAACTTCAGTGCAGACCCCAGCTCAGTTTCTCTATGGTGAACCCAGCGAGCCCCTAGAACATGATTGCCTTAGGAGTATAGAGGAGCAAATAAAACTGAGACCCGATCTAGATGACATGGAATTACCTACAGGGGAAAAGATATACATAGATGGTTCATCTAGAGTAGTTGAAGGAAAGAGAAAGTCAGGCTATGCATTGGTAAGTGGAAAAATATTTGAAGTGATAGAATCAGGACTATTAAGCCCGAGCTGGTCTGCTCAAGCTTGTGAATTGTATGCCCTGTTGCAAGCCTTAAAACTATTAAAGGGCAAGAGTGGTACAATATATATAGATTCTAAATATGCGTATGGGATAGTACACACTTTTGGGAAAATATGGGAGGAAAGAGGACTTATAAACTCACAGGGAAGGGGGTTAATTCATCAGGAATTGATCCTTAAAGTTTTGAAAGCTATTAGAAAACCAAGAGAGATTGCAGTAGTACATGTAAAAGGTCACCAGCGAGGACTGGATCCGCAAATTAGAGGAAATAATCTAGCTGACTAGGAGGCCAAAAGGGCCTCTCTTATGTGTATATATAAGGTAACCGAGAGGGAGGATTGCCCGGCCATGTTTGCAGAAGGTGGACAGAATCCCCTTCCCCTGCTTTGTTTCACGTCTGTGGAAAAAGAAATGATACAAATGGGGATTCGGGAAAATGAAACGGGGAAATGGATACTACCTGATGGACGAGAGGTTTTACCAAAGTCAGTAGCTACAAAGGTGCTACGGAGGTTCCATGAACAAACACATTGGGGTACTCAGGCCTTAGTGGACCAGTTTGCTAATAATTATATGTGTATAGGGGTATATAATGTAGCAAAGGGGATTGTCAATGGATGTATGACCTGCCGGAGGGTAAATGTGAAAAATATGAGGAAAAAGGATCCCAGGAGGGCGAGAATTGGCATATCGACCCTTTGCAAGGATCCAGCTGGACTTTACTGAACTCCCCAAAACCGGGAGATATAAATGAGCGATGGTGCTTAGGAGTTCTCGCAGTAATCACGTTTTGTGTGGCAGCACAACACTGCTCACATCAACCTTTCCGGTGGAGTCTAATTAGGCTTAAGGAATATATCACATGATTTTTGTATACAGGTGATAATTATACCAAGGATTCAATACCACCCTGAGGATTTAGGAGCTGCAGGAGCTGGTACAGGATTCACAGCTCTGCGCATTGCTGTAGATGAGGACTTGGCTAAAATTGAACAGTCCATCTCAGCGTTAGAAAAATCAATAAGGTCCCTTTCAGAAGTAGTTCTTCAAAATCGAAGGGCATTGGATCTGGTTTTTCTGAAAAAAGGGGACTGTGTGCAGCCCTCCGGGAGGAATGCTGCATGTATGCAGACCATACTGGGGTGGTAAGAGACACAATGACCAAATTGAGGGAAGGATTGGAAAAACGTAAAAAAGAAAATGAGGCTCACCAAAGTTGGTATGAATCCTGGTTTAATTACTCACCTTGGCTCACCACATTATTATCTCTGTTGTTGTTAATTATGGTGTTAACCTTTGGACAATGTATTTTCAATTGGGTAACCACGATAGTAAAGAACCGATCAGAAGCTGCTCA
Source organism: Excalfactoria chinensis (assembly GCF_039878825.1). NCBI lineage: Eukaryota > Metazoa > Chordata > Aves > Galliformes > Phasianidae > Excalfactoria > Excalfactoria chinensis. Next base: position 92,542,726 of record NC_092826.1, read on the forward strand.
TTTAATGTTAGTAGGAGCTAAATATGAGACCATAGAACAAGATGATGAAGATAACGAGATCTATGCATTAAGCCGGCAGGCACTCCAAAGATTCAATGAACAAAATAAGTTAGTTTAAAGAAAAAGGAGGGATTGTAAAAAGTTGGTGAAAGTTTGTTCATTGTGTTGGTTATGTTGTTGTTGTTGTTGTTGGGGAGGGGGCTGCGCGGAACGGAGTCAAGCGGGCTTCCGGGTTTTGTAAGCGCCCCTGCGGCTCCTGCACTTGCCGCCCCTGTTTCTGCGGCTTCTGTCTACCCGCCACGTGGCAACGAGTGGCGGGAAAGCATAGCGGCGGGGAACAGAGTGGCGGGAAGAATGGGACCAATCAACAAGAAGAGAAGAACCACTCGGAGCAATACTGCCCGGCAACAAGGGAGCGCAGGCGTGGAAGGCCAACACGGCAGCCAATCAGAATACAAGAGAGACTATAAAAGCTGGGGCCAGAAGGGGGAGGGTGCGCCACACGTGCGGAGCTGTGACTCCCGTGGTCGCCCAGCGCTGTTTTTGTTTGCGGTCGCTTACTCAAATTAATAAATTATTCATGATTTGAAAACGGATTTGGTCCAATTCATGACAATAACCAATCTCTGGATTATAGAGTTTGATTCCGCAAGTCATCGTAGTTGCTTTGTTCATAATGTCTTTCTTTGTCTCACAGCAAATAGCAGCCAGAATAGCTGTAGGTTTACTGGTGTACAAATGTCTTCAACAGACCATTCCTCTTTCCACAGGAAAACAGAGAAATAAAGTGTCTATAAATAATGGAGAGCTTTTCAACATGCATTCAGAATTAAATATATATATATGTATATCAACAACATCGGGTAGATATTGTATAGCTTCCACCACTGTAAACTAGTAAGGACGTATCCTGTAGGGGTACTTAGGCTGGAAACTGTGGACAAGCTTCTGATGTGTGGAATCAAACTCTATAACCAGACTAGGTTATAAAGCATATAGGTTATATACCATATCTCCTAAGTATTGTGATGTTATGATTTGTCCACACTTGTAACTCTAATTTAGGCCCCTTTATTTCTGCACTTATATTCTCATTTATATGCTTACGCCTACCTCCTGCCCCTTTCCATATGTCCAATTAGCGGACGGAATCCCATATTGAGGGAGTTCCATTCCTCCATCCCTTGGCAAGGTTGTACATACCCAGCAATCCAAAATATTCATAATCTGAGTGAGATTTTCTGTCATTTGTATAAAAGCATTATCCCGACAGGCTAGAGCAAATCCTATATAAACAGTAAGAAATTATACATTCATATTTTCTTCTTAAGTTTATGTTTAAGAGGCTCCTTCTCTTCAACAGTCCACTGTGGTCAGTCGGTCTTTTTCAGGCAGGTGTGGTGTATCCATGAGATCAGTCCTTCCACCTTAGCCGCTGTATGTGCGGTCAGAAGCACTTGGTAGGGCCCTTCCCATTTTGGTTCCAAAGGTGAAACTCAGAGGGATTTAACATAAACATAATTGCCAGGCAATATGTCATGCACTGTCCACGCCCCGTGCTCTAGTACCGAATACCACTCTTTCAGTCTCTTTAATTGCCTTGTTAGGCTGATCACATATTTATTCAATACCTCATCCCTCACCTGTGTGGAGATTCCCTGCTGTACAGCATAAGGTCACCCATAGAGAATTTCATACGGGCTTAATCCTTCCTTGGTTTGAGGTTTGGTTTGAATTAAATTGTTCCCAGTACCCCGAACCTTGGAATTATTTCTTGGCCTCAGGCCATCCTGAAAAGGTACCTGTTAAAACTAACATGTACCTGTACCCCCCTTTTTTGGGGAGTTCTGAGAAATCCACTTGCTATTGTTGTCCTGGATAATTCTCTCTAACTATTTGCCCTAACTGAACCTTGTGATCTGTTTTAGGATTATTTTGTAAACAAACTTCACATTGCTGCATCACTTGTCTGAAAGTAATATACAAATTTCGGGCTACTACTTGTTGAATAAGATATTTATATAATGCTTCTGCTCCCCAGTGGGTTTTCCTATCTTCAGTCATCACCACAGCCCATACATAATATGGCTGCTGGAATAACTACTTTCCTTTGTGGTGTAATGGCCCATCCTTCCTTTTTTTTTTTTTTACCTGCCCTTCTAAATCACTTCTAGCACCAAAATCCTTCTTCGGGTCTGAAATGAATATAATTTTTTTTTTTTTTTTTTTTTTTTTTCTCTCTTTGCCTCCCCTCCCTCCCTCCCTCCCTCCCTTCCTCTCCAGAGAGTAATTAGGTATCTTGGAGTCAGAGCACTCATTAACACAAAGCTAACGCATTTCACAAAGGAATGTTAGCAGAGAGGCAGGAAGAAAGAACGACTGTTAAAAAGCCTGCAGCTCTGCACACAAACGGCCTCTGAACAAGCTTTATTGGCATGAGCATAGGATGAATTCCCACTAGTGTGGGCTGACACCCACCTTCTTAGCTGTGCCATATTTCTCACAGTATTTTTTGTTGTACCTGCATACTGTTTTATTTTGTTGGTTGTCTTTTCATGCCTGCCTTCTCTCCCTGCTGTCAGGGCCATAGTCTCAGGAATGTTACAAGTGATAACATATAGCAGATGTATTAACACTAACTCCAGCTACAATCAAGCAATCTCTCACTTTTCAACTTTGTCAGGATTGTGGGAATCAAATGTTGTTTCTGCATTTAGAATAAGATAAGAATATTTTATTTCAAGGTCTCAGTATATAAGTGAAGCAATTTGTAGTTATTAGGTAGAAGTCATAGGTACAAAACTGCAGCTCCTGCCTGTCCAGCTGTCTGAAATAGAACTACTGATTTTTGGTGCTGGACAAATAAGACCTGAGTAATAAAGGATCCAAAGAGGAGAAGTTAAAATAATTAACAATATACCTGTATAAACCAGCAACAATGTATGTTTTAATGTTTTGTTGGACGCATTGCAAAAGTATGCAAGTCGTGACATACCTAAGGATGGGCCTGAAGAGATATCGGGAAGGACTGGAATCACCACCACCCCCGCCTCTTTGTTTAACAAAGGCCTCTGGGACAAGAATGGAAGAAGCTCTGAAGGGAATCAACATATCAATACGATAAGAGTACCGAGACATCTTGGAAACAAAAACAGCAGGATGGCGACTGACTGGCACAAGATAGCACGTGAATTAACAAGTGTCAGAATGTAATTAACAAATGCAAACCTCGGGTAAAATTGTAACCTGGAATACCCAACCAAAGGGGAAAGGGGATGGGAAAACATATGGGAGACAAGGTATAAAAACTGTAACATCGTGTCCGTAGGTGCGCTTCTTCTATCAGGGCGCCCGCCATTGCAATCGCGAATAAAAACTGCTTTTATCAGTGATACCGTCCTGACCAAAAATTATTACTAGAAGCCAGAATAGAAACAACAACAACAACAAAACAGTTGTGTTTGGCTGAATTCAATAGCATATAGTATTCCACTAAATCACAATGGCAAGTCAAAAAGTGTAGGTAAGAAACTGGAAATGACTTGGATAACAAAACAAACTGGCATGTCAGCTGTACCGAGAAGAATGTTCAGTTCAGCTCCTCAGTCAGCAGCATGCAGTATATATCAAAGTATGTATGATGCAGTGAGAACTAACAGGAGAGCAAACTCTAAAATTACTGGTACTGTCACCATTTAATTTCAGATAAATCAAGGCTATTGTAAGATGACGCTCAGGATCCTCTAACACGCACATGCCCTTTGCAAAACCTACAGCCTAAGTACTGACCTGCTGCAGCCCTAGAAAGCTTGCTAAACAAACCCTCTCACAGGGACATCAGCTATGTGGTACAACAATTAAGCATGCATATCAGCTTATAGAATAAGATCAAGAGAATGAATTTTGGAACTAAACTTTCTGGATTATTTTAAAGAGACAGAAATAGTTGAGAGTGGGTTGTTTTTTGTTTTTTCTATCCCCCATTTTATTTTAAAATATAGGTGTCTGTTTCATAGTATCCTTTGTTTTGGGTCTTGCCCTGGAAAAATAAAATTAAGTATACAGCTCCCCCCCCCCCCAACAAAAAAAAAAAAAAAAAAAAAAAAAAAAAAAAAAAAAAGAGAGAGAGAGAAAGGTGATTAGCAATTTACAGCCGTGTCCAGTCGTCAAGGGCCGCTGCAGCCTCGCTTCGCCTCGCCTCCGCCGCCCCACAGCGCCTCCTGCCGTCCCCAGTCGCAGGTCGCTACCATTGAGGGCCCACGCGAGCCCGTCTGTCGACTGTCGCTGCCGTCGGTGGGGAGGGGCGGCCGCGCCCGGATCGCGATTACAGCCGTCGCGGCGATTGGGGTAGGGCCCTACCGGCGCATCGGTGCACCCGGCGAGACCCCCGGCTGTGGGCGGGCACGGCGCCGCACAAAATGGCGGTGGAGGAAAAGGGCTGAGGAAGGGCTGGTGCGGCACGGGGTCCGGGTGGGAGCGCTGCCTGGGTTGCCTCGCCGTCAGGGGAGCTGAGGAGCCTTAGGCGTATGTGGGAGATCACGCTGTAGTAATCACGGTGTAATTACCGGGACGCTGTGGATGGTTAACTGCATTCTAAATGCATCTTGCCTGCTTTTAGATGTGGGGCAGATTCTTCTAGTGTGCTGCAAACAAAACCCTATAAATGGAAAATATTTGGCTTTCTAGTGGGGGCGTGAGGCTGTAGCTCCCTCGGTGGTAGTTTAACCTGTGTGAATTTCATTTCCAGAGATGGTGCTGCAGCTCCACGAGGGTGGGTTTGGGTGGACAGGGGTGCTGCTGCTGCTGCTGCCCAGAACCTGGCATGCAGGTATGTTGGGAGCAGCATTGCTGACAGAAATTCGAGGAATTAAGGCAGACTTTAAGCAGGTCAGTTATTCTGTCAGATTCACAGAAGGAAAAGTGCAGCTAATGTTGTTTCACTTTTTAGGTATGACTTGATTGTCATCAGCACATTTTAATAAACTTATGACACCTGGAAGAAAAGGAATTGGTATCCTTTAAAAATCAGAGCGCCCCAGTTTAAGATTGGTCATTGCTGATGACAAGGTTCTTCCCTCATCCCTTTTCACTGTTGAAGTGAGCCCCTCCTGCTTACCACACTGGTTGAACTAAGTCAGTTACATTCTGCTTAATTGCATGAACTCGGGAAGCACAAAAGGAGCATGTAGCTCAGGGTGCAAAAGAGTGGAATGGATTGCTTCTTTTAATGGCAATTTTTGATGAACTGAAGCGCTGACGCTGGTGCAAGTCTCCCTTAAGCTGCCTTACATGCTGGAGCAGTAGCAGGCAGCGACAGCAAGGTGACCCTGTTCCCCTGCTCCAGTGGCACGGCCGGCTGGAGGCTTGCGGCAGCTGTGGGCGTCCGCTAGTGCTCCAGTGTGTCCCAGTTTCCTGGGCGTCGTGTACCCTGCTGCTTCCACGCCCAGCAGAAAAGGCCGGAGTACCCCTTTTCTTCAGCGTGACCGGGAGTGCGGTAGAAAAAGGCATGCAGGCTGACAGAGAGATGATAAAATATTGCCCTTTTGGCAGCATAGTGCTTAGTGATTGTTTTGTCACAGTTAAGAATTCCAAATAATTGCTAGCTCTATTCTAACTTTTCTCTGCATGTATGTGGTTTGTGCAGTGTTCGGCTTGTTCTGAATATTTCAGTACTTAAAGTTACCGTTTACCTTAAGGAATGTGGCAGTGAAGTTGTTGCATTTACTCCCCCGAGGAAGAAAGGATTCTCATGAAGGACAGGCAGAAGCTTGGATGCAGGATTAAGAAAGTAGTAATAATAATAATGTGTCTTTTTTTGTTTTATGACCTTTGATTTGGACTACTGTACATTGAATTTAAACAAGCAAACAAACAAAAAACAAACACAAATATAGAATGGAGATAAGGTGCTTTTGGGATTAGAAAATTAAAACCCAAATGCTTCATTACTATGTTAGAACTTTTTCTAAGTGCTACTTTGCTGCAGCATTTGTGAAGTTAATGAAGTGTTCAAGGATCATTGCTGCACATTTTACTTCAAAGCTGGCCATTCCCTAGAAGTCAGAGGCTTTGTGCGTCTGTTGATGGAGAAAGGTGGCTGAGAAAGCACTAATATGAACTTCTGGGTTTTGACTCAGTGTCAGAGGAGCAAAGGAGCAAAACACCTACACAGATCTGACCAGAGCATAAGGTCAAGCAGGGGGAAGATTTTATGCTGGTGGTTGTTTTCACTACAGCTAAGGTAGCTTTATTCTTGCTGCTTACACAGAGGGATGGGCATACACATGCTCTGTCCAGCAGTGTGGCTGTTCTGGTGCTTGGTTTGCACCTCACACAGTCTAATCAGCACAGGTGAATGTGACTGATGTATTCAACACCAGAGCTCCACTCGAGCAGTATGTAATAACATTCTCTTATTTGCTCAGACTGATTTACCTATGAAAGTCTGCAGGGCAGCTTTTAGAGCAGCTCTGAGGATTCATGTGGTAGCAGCCCTACCTGAGGTTGTTCTGTGAACTGTAACTGGTCTTGAGATACAGATCTGAAGGATACATCAGCCCTCACCTACTTTTTGCTGAGACACCCCACCGCTTGTCTAGCTCTCAGCTGTATGAGTGCCAAAAAACAGAAGTCAACAGCAGATGTACACATGGGATATGCTTACATATTCAAGCAGAAGAGGAAGAAGGAACTCAGCTGGATTTTTCAATTTGTCTGTATTGTCTCAGTCTAGAATTTAGAGCTGTGATTTTGCGCAACTGAGGAGGCTGCAGAAAATACTTGCATTGTTTCTTGGTTTCAGTAAGCAGTAGTTTAATGACCATAAAGTTAATGTGGGAGCTTGAAGTTGCAGTCTTGTTTTCTTTTACTAAATATATTGTAAAGAATAAAAATGATGTAAGAGTGTACCTGTTACACAGGAGAACTTGAAATCTTATTAACAGTTGTCAGTTCAGTGTTATATCTTAGTCTCACCAATTACTTTCACTAACATTTGCTTTTAAGTGTGTTCTGTGGATACTTTCTGGTCTGATATGAGTGTGTATAATTAGATGATAAAAGACATGATAGAATATGAGAAGATACATTGGGGGGATAGGGCTGTTTTCTTCTTTAGGAACTGCACAGCAATAATGACTTATAACCCAGTGACAAACTCCTTGTCCTCCAGGGTACTATAATTAGCTTTTCTTTGTATTTACATATTTTCATTAAATGATTGTACAGTATAGCACAAGCTAAGACTGCCTACTCCCTGTTTCTGGAGATATTTCAGAATACTTTGCGTGTGCTGATAATTTGATGTTTTTTTCTTTTTCTCCTTCCTTGCCTTTCTCACTTTCTCACCTAAATCAATCATAAGAACAACTTTTTAAATGATTGCAATAAACACAGTGAGGATTATTATCCTTTAGCTAAAAATGGATTCTGCCATCATGCTATTAGGCCCCCTCACAGGTCAAACTGGAGGCACATGAATGCTTTCATTTTTAGTATATGTTGCTGTATCTGCTTTGAAGAACAGCTTTGTAAGCTTCTCCCATTATTAACTAACAAAGAGATAGAGATCTTCCACATCCCTGTGTGCATGCTCCAGATGCAGATTAATTTCATTAATGCCAGCAGCAATCTCCTAGTCTGGCAGGTGTTGGTCTGCATCTTACTACTAGGGCTGATGCTAACTTTGATGATGTTAAATGAACTAGAGCCAAGAGTGTGTTTTTGAAGCAGATTGATGGCTTGACCTTGAAATTTTCAGATGGACCACCAGAAGATGCACCCCAGGAGTTTGCCTCACACCTTCCCACACCACATGGAGAGAGTACCTGAGGGCAGGCAGGCATTAGTCCCAACTAACTGCACACGCACACAGAGCCTTCATAGTGGGAAATGAGACCTCAGTATAGGTAGTGCACACACTTCTTTCACCCCTTAAATCCTCTGCTGACATACGAGATTCCTATCCCTCAAGCTCGTCTAGCCTGGAAGAAAAAAATAGCAGAAAGGTGGATATTTTTCTCTGGAATGTTGAGATAAGTCACCTAGCTAAATGACAAATAAAAGGTAAAGGACCAGAGGAGCACCTGAGCAGCTGCAGATATAACTGGGAATCTGGGAATAAGACTGAGAGACTTGTCCTCAAACTTTGGCAACAGTGGCTTACTAGTTCAGCTTAACTTCAGCTTAACTGTCTGAGAAATCATCGTTTGACTTCCTTCTTTTACAGAACAGAGGCACAATTTTGCCCCCCCCCCCTTTTTTTTTTCCTTTTTTTTTTTTTTTTCTTTTCTTTTTTCCTTACCTTTGTCATTTATAGCTTTGTCATTCAATCTGTGGAAATGTGAGTAAGTGGATTCAGTTTTCACTACACTGTTGCTTAAAAATCATACTTTATGGAAGGGTTATCAGGAGCATTCTATGTCATGCTTTTGCAGGAAATCACATCTTGTGCAAACTGTTTTGAAATTAAACAAAATTTTGAGAAACTTGCGATGTCTGTTACAGAGAATGTGTTGCCTGTGATATCTTCTTTCTGACCATCTGGAAAATGAATAAATAGGAGAAAAAAAAACAACTACATTATGTCTAGCTAGATTTGAGATAGAAGAGCAGAAGATAAAATGTGCTAAAAAATAAAACGTCTGAGAAATGATAGAAGACTTGAGTGCATTAAAAAAGCAGTTCAAACGTTTGTCTGCCACCAGTGGTGGAGCACAGAATGTCAGAAGAAGATCCTCGTCTGCTTGACATCCACTCCCAGTACTCATTCACTGATGGTGTACTTTTAACATAGGTTATAACTGTACACATAGAACAAAGCAGTGCCATGAAGTCCCCTGTCCACAGCAAGGAGAGAGAGCAGAAAGGTCTTATTGATTAAAGCATTCTCAGCATTTACATGACTTGCTGTGAACCTTGAAAGAGCAGGAAGAACAACTGCACACACCATCTTTGGGTGTATTGTTCAGAATGAATGCTCCTATGCTAAAGTAGTTCTTGACAAAACATTCTAGCTTTCAGAAATCATACAGTCAAAGCACACACAGTGAGTGTTGGAAAGTTGAAGTATCAATGTTCTGTAAATATGCTTGAATTAGAAGTTAGGGCTGCCTATTTGGTGAAGGCCTAAGTATATGTCTTTTAAACCAAATATGATGCATTTTAGTTTCTGAAGAGGGAAGAGAGTCTATCCTTTCCTAACAGAAGGAAAAGACTGAATGCATTGTCCTGATCCTTATTCTACAGGATTCTCTCTAAAAACCTAAACTTAAATTGGAAAGCAGAAATAATGTGCTTGTTGTTTATGTATTTATACAAAACACATTTATGCACATCCAGTTTGGGCAAATTCCTGTTATAATCAAGCCAATGGGTAGCATCTAGATCAAATTTGCTGCCAGCATGGTAGTGCTGACTTAGTGACAGAGTATTAGAAATGAATCTGGCCATTCATTCTCATGAAAGTGTGCTAGCCAGTTGTTTCTAAAGCATGCAAGGTAGTATGCCTTTGGATTGTACACAGCTAATCCTCTTTCTGCTTTGCTCTCTGTAACCTGCTTAGTCTTAAATGAAACCTATTCTCCATTTTGTGCGCCTGTTGAAGTCAGTGGAAGAAGTCCAGATTTTTTTCATTGGTTTTGGAGCAGACTGTGTGAACAGCTGGTCTACATCTGAGACTTATAGTTGAAAGGTGAAGAAAATACGCAGTATCAAACTGTATTGGCCTCAGTGCTGTAGTAAAGGTATAAATGAAAGTAACGTGAAACTTGTAAAACCAGACTGGATGTAACACTGATACATGCTGAAGAAAACAGTCTAGTGCTAGCAGGGGAATAAGTCAAATACTTCATAATTTCTTTTCCAGAGTTTTTACTTTTCCACATATTCTGTAATGTAACAGCACTTTTTTTTTAATTTTCTTTTTTTTTTTTTTTTTTTCTTTTTTTCCCCTAGGCAAATAGTTGCCAGACAGCAACACTGGAATGAGAATATATGCAATGTTTGCTTTTATCTTGTTTTACAAAAGAACTATGAATGCCTAGTGTTATTCCAAGTATAAAATTACAGGTGTCAAATCATTTGGTGTTTTAAGTGCTATGCCAGGAAAGTAATCCAGTAAAAATAGCTATATCCTGTCAAAACTAAACAGTATTGTTATTACTGTTCCTTACTTGCATGGTTCTGCAACATTAGACTGTATAAAGCATGTAAGACCAGCAAGGAACTTGTCTGGAATTGCCCAGAATGTAGGAAGACAGGAGGATGGAAACCAGGTAAACCAAAGTGTTCAATGTCAGAATCTGCCAGGTTTGTGTTGCATTGGTTTGAACTATAAATACTATTAAGCAAAAAGTGTACAGCTTCTCAGTGATTGTTTCCCAAAGATTGCAATGCATTAAAGCAAAGGGTGCTTTATTCTTTATTGTGGTTTAATATATGGACAGCTCTCTGTCCTAAGAAGTGTACCGTTTAAATAGGAGAAAAATGCCTAAAAAGGTGAAAGAATTTTAGCATCTACATGTTACGGGTGAGGGTACAACTCAGAGTTTAAGATGACTTGACATGGTTAGGGAGCTGCTATGCCAGCTGTGGTGGATACTTTTGTGTTAGATACTTTAAAAAACAAGGGCATATTTACAGGGCTGACTAAGTCTTCAAGAAGCAGATTTCTGTGCTCTTGATTTAAGGCAGGAGGTACAAGACCATGTGACAGTCCAGTGCAACACGAGTTTTTGATATATGAATTTTTCCTCAACAGAGCCACAAACTTTGTGCAGCTGCTGGAAATCTAGTTAATATTTTTATTGTCCACTCCACAAAAGCTAAGTTTGAATCAGATCTATTTAGTATATTATTTCCTGGAAGAAGGCAAAAGGATCACTGCATTTAATGCTTTTTCCAGTTCTCTGGAGCTGCAGTGAAACCTGGAGAGAGAGACAACCCAGTCTGCTAAACTGGGGACACACTGCTTCTGTGAGTGTAGGTGTTAAGAAGCTTATTAAAGGACACTGCAGCTGACAAATGAATCTTTAATCTCTGGCAAATCCCTTGAGTTTATAGTCAGTGTAAAGCAGTTAATGTAGAAAATAAATTTTTACTCATCATTTCATGTGTGTTTCCAGGTCAGATAAGGTTACTTTTGTGGTGATTGATCAGAATTCATTTTACTTGTGATATTCAGAGTGAATGTTGTCTGCCTTAAAAAAACATTTCCCAAATGCCAGCTCTTTTCCTTTGTTTCTTACAAAACGTGGGCAGCATGTGTTCATTGTCCCCACTGGTATTTTAAGTCAGTGGCACGCAGAGTGTGGCAGGTGACAGCATGCTGCTAGCAGCAGGCCAGATCCTGAGGCTGAAAGGCTGGGATGCTATTAAAGTGCTAGAAACTGCAGGGGCATCTTATGCGCTACAGCTTGAATCTCCTGACTGACATATGAGTAAGGGTTAACAATCACATGTTGATTTACCACAAAACTTTTAATGTATTTGTTCATTTTTGCTTTGCAAACCACGTGATCACTCTGAATGTAAGCATTTTGTGCTGAAGTTAGTAAGGCCTTTTTAGATTCCTTTTTCGTACAAGACTTGTTCCTATTACCTTGTGGAAAGAATGGTGCTGAAAAAGTCAGAGCAGATTATATAGAAAAAAATTCTTTGGGGTTTTTATTTTTTCAGTTTCTGAAAAAAGGTATTCTGGTAAGGTCTATATGTCAGTAGGTCAAGCGGTCAAGTAGTGCACCCACTGCAGGGTGATCAATTTGTTCAGTAGTTAGCTCTAGCCTACGAACATAGCCTTTCACTCTAAAACAAGCACTCTAGCAGTGTTTGCTCCCAGGCAAATACTTACTCTGCTGTAGTTCTTTCCCAGCTCAGCTGCATTTGATTCTTTTTGCAAGTGCAGAAGCTGTTCACCTTTGTAGTCATGAGAGTTAATTACAGCTCACTTTGGTCCTTTTTCTGCACAGCCAAAAGCTTTCATGTCCTTTTCATGGGACAGAGTGGAAAGACCAGTGTGTGTTCAGGTTCTGCTCCTCATGCAATATATGACTCAGAACTGCCAAGAAGTGCAGCTTCTGAAGCTGTGCAGGTCACTGTGTGTTCAGGCTGCTGAGCACAGTGCATCTGGTGCTGTGGCTCAGCTCCAGCATCGATGAGACTGGGGAGTCTGCACCACCTGGGAACCGGTGGCCAAGTGTGGCATCTGGGGTTGGAGAGACAAACTATTGAGCTTGAGGCGGGTACCAGCTGGAATAGCTCATGCAGCTGCTGGCTGTTTGGCTTGGCTCTCAGTGCTGGGCTGGGCTCTGAGCTTCCAGTGTGGTTGTGGCAGCACCAGAAGAGCACAGATTATAGTTTGGCTTTCATATCAGGCCAAGAAAACTAGATTTATCTTCCAGGCCAAAAGAGCTGTCCTCTCCAAAGCAGATTTTCACACTTTTTCAAGTGTTCTTTATAGATTATGGCAGCAGTAGCAGGAAGATAAGCAGAGACTGTGTGTACTTATACCATCTCAAATCTCTGGGGCTTCTAAATTGAATTATGTTTTTTCTTTTCAGCTAAATAAACTGTAGAAGGCAAACAGCTTTTTGTTGTACACTTAGATATATTCAAGTGTTCTTGTTTCCAAGGGTGACATTAGTGGGGGCAGCAATGCAGTCTCAGAACGGAGTTCTTATGTGTTCCAGTTACAGATATACTTCCCAAGATGCTGACAGCTTGATTTGTGAAAGAACAAAGCAGCAAAACAAAACTCAACCCATAGCCTATGCAAGAGAGAAAAACAGACTTGCTGTGCTACAGAGGAAGTGTCAAATATAGAGATAACATTTCAAAGGAGGAAAGCTTTTAGTCTTCATGTACATGACAAAAAACCTTTTACAAGAGTAAGTCACATAAGTAACTGTAACTATTTTTGAGCTTTAGAAGTTTCCTGTTTAATACCTGTGCGGTAAGCATGGAGCTAGCTGGAGGTCAGTTTAGGGCACTGAAATCTATTGACCTGTGGTTTGTTACAGAGCTAGCCATTGTTGCTTCTTTTTTTCTCCTGCTTTAAAATAAGGGATATCTGGTAAGCCTCTACCCACTTCCCCCAGAATTTAAAAATGTCACATGACTGACTGTACTGGGCCTGTTCTACTTAGCTGCCTTGTTTTGCAAAGCAGACAAATACTGAGAGAAAAATGTTGCTTAATTTAGCAGCTGTCAGACATAGAAACTCACCATGATGCTTTTATATGAGTCTGATGGATACCGAGAGCGCTCAAATTTGTTTATTCCCTTCTTCCTCCTTCCCTCTTTCTCTGAGCTCTATTACAAGCAGTGCTGTGACTGGAAGCTGTGGATGTGTTACAGGGAAGGGGGTCTCAGTTGTATCATAGTATCATAGTATCGTGCGTGTTGGAAGGGACCTTAGACATCATCGAGTCCAACTCCCGGGATTCGAGCCCTTCTGAGTAGCAGAGAAGCATTTCTGCCACTTGTGCCACAGGGGGATTCGAACCCCTGTCCTCTGGTGTTGCAAGCAGCAATTCTACCACTGCGCCACCGGAGGCACACATGTTCCTCTCCTTGACTTCTCCCCCTGACTTAGTGCTGGAAAATCCTGTTTTAAATCCAACCTGAGAGGAAATAAAATATTCCCTGGTTCTGAAATGAAATGAATCTCATACACTTACTGCCAAATCTGTTTTTTGACAAGAGGATCTGAGGCCTGAAAGGACAGATCCTTTGACCTGTTCAGGACACTTGTAGCACAGGTCCCCTGGGAGTCGTTCCTTAAGGGTAAAGGGGTCCAGGAAGCCTGAATGCTCCTCAAGATGGAAATCTTAAAGGCACAAGAACAGGCTGTCCCTGAATGCCGTAAGGTGAGCTGTAGGGGAAGAAGACCAGTGTGGATGAACTGGGAACTATTGTTGAGACTCTGTAAGAAAAAGAGAATATATGTCCTCTGGAAAAGGGACAGGCTACTTGGGGAGATTACAAGAAAATTGCTGAGGTATGCAGGGAGGAAGTTAGGAAGGCAAAAGTCCAACTTGAACTCAGACTGGCCACTTTTACAAATATATCAATGGTAAGAGAAGAACCAAGGAAATTTTCCATCCTTTATTTGGTGCAGTGGGGAACGTGACCAATGAGGACAAGTAGAAGGCTGAGGTCCTCAATGTCTTCTTTACATCTGTGTTTAATAGGCAGATCAATTATCCTCGGGGTACTGCATACCCTGATCTGGAAGTCTGGGATGCTATGCAGAATATACCCCTAGTGATTCAGGTGGAGACAGTTAGAGAGCTTCTCCTCCATCTGGGCTGTCACAAGTTCATGGGACCAGACAGGCTCCATCCTTGGATGCTGAGGGAGTTGACGGGGATGATTGCTGAGCCTCTCTCTGCCATCTATCAGTGTTTCTGTCTATCTGGAGAGATCCCAGAGGACTGGAGGCTTGACGATGTCACTCCCATCTACAGGAAGGGCCATAAGGAGGATCCAGGGAACTACAGGCCTGTCATCCTGACCTTGGTACCAGGGAAAGTTATGGAGCAAATCATCTTGGGTGAGATCACATGGCACATGTGTGGTGTCCAGGGGATCAGGCCCAGCCAGCACAGGTTCATGAAGGGCAGGTCGTGCTTGACCAACCTCATCTCCTTCTGTGACTGGGTGATCAGGCAGGTAGACAAGGGAAAGGTTGTTGATGCAGTCTACATAGACTTCAGTAAAGCCTTTGGCATGGTCTATCACAGTATTCTCCTGGGGCAACTGGCTGCCTGTGGCCTTTACAGGTTAACCCTTCTTTGGGTGAGGAACTAGCTAGAGGGCCATGCCCAATGGTTAATGATTAATGGAGTTAACTCCAGCTGGCAACTGTTCTGTTTTAAACTAAGTAGTACTCATGAACAGGTGTACTTTGTCAAAGATTAAGAAAGACACAGAGAAATTCATTTGCCAGAAATGCATATCTAGAGATGTGTGGCCTGGTTTGGGTTTTCCCAAAGTCAGACAAGCATACAGCTTTGGGGATGTATTTCTAGAGTCTGCTGAGGCCAGGAATCTGCCTTCACCGTTTTAATTCCATATCAGAACATGTCAGAAATATTTTCTTAGCATTTCTGTATATGCGTGTCTGTTTGTGTATATATGTGTGTGCATAGTCAGTTAACAGCAAGTATTGACTACATGCAACAGGGATAAAATAGACTGTAAAATTTCTTTGTAATCTGCACAAACATCAATCTGGTTTCAAAAAGAATCCTCATGTTTATGAAAGATAGTCTGGTTAATAATGGTGAAGCCTCTGTATGTGGGAAAAATTAATTTCTCAAATGGCAAACTAATTTGAAAGTCAGAATTTTCTGCTACCTCATTACTCTCTCTTTTAAACTCAAGATTCCAGTTTTCTGCTTCATAACAAGTTTATTGGGACAGCAGGTAGGTTGGGCAAAACAAAGGATGATACCCTGATGTTTGTTCCAAATTCAGATGAGGATTTCTTGCCCCTACACAGAAGAGAGATATTTGTGTGCATGGTGAGATGCTGCAGAGTAAATGGTAGGCACTGTGCTGCTGATTTGCTCTTCCATGAGGACTGAAGAGCAACAATAGCACTAGAGTCAGCAGCAGAGTGACAGATCTGCAGGTGAAAGAATACAAATTTGATTATAGTATTTGTTATGCTGTTAGTTGAGGTTTGGACAGCCACATTTACTTTGAACAACATCCAGAGCCTGCTGGAGCCAGTGGGAGCTTTGCCATCACCTTTCCTTGGGGGCAGGATTTTGCTCACTGCTTAAGTTAGACACATCTTCACAGGACCAAATGGAGCAAACACACAGATTTTGAATTGAAGGAGCCAGTAAGCATCTGGATGCATTTACTTTGTCACACAGGTAAAAGAAGAGACAGCAAAATCCAGCTGCTAGGCCTTCAACACGTTTCTGTAACACCCATGTTGGAGTCAGAGCTTACTCTTCTGCTTTATTTATGACCCTGGCTGCCAGAATGGGTACATCTGGAGCTCAGACACCTTGTGCCCGTATTGTAAATTAGTTAACTTGAAAAACTGTGCATGCAGTCAGATCTTTGCAGCAGACATACCAGGCTCTGTAGTGCTTTTGTGTGTATATGTTTTTTTATGTGAAAAGGCTGTTGAACTTTATGCATAAACACTGCTCTCTGTCTTTTCCCTCCTCTTTTTGTCACGGGCTGTGGACTGTCATTGAGTATGCAGGAAGAGCTCCCCAAGGAGATCAGGAACACAAACAGATTTTAAACAGGGCTTCAATGCATGGACATGAAAGAACAAATATTCTAGTGGGAATACTAATGCAAACACCCTGCTCTGGGGTCAAAATGCATTAAACAGCTGGTTGCATGCTAAAGAAGCTTTTAAAATCAATACAGAAATGAACTTATAAAATGTTTATGTGTAGATACGCTAGTATTGTAGCATAAGAGAGCAAAAGGATGTCACTGACCCCGTTTGTTATAAAGCATACAGCATTGTCAAGTACAAAGTATCAGTGCCAGAGAGCAGAGTGCTGGTCTGTTAATCCCTTTCTGTAGGGCTCAGAGTTCCAGATCTGCTGAAGTTGACACCAGGTTGGAGCTAGGCCCTGGCAGGTTGAAGAATTAGATTTCAAGAGTGAGCTGCTGTTATCATCAGTTGCACAGAGGACACAGGTCTGCAAAGTAGCCTGTTGCTATTTTCGATAAATCTACATTAAAAGAAATCCTGTGAAGCTATTTTGTGAAAAAGCTTTAATAGTACATAAATTTTAACATGATGTTATGATGTGGAATACTGATAGCAAAATTACAAAATTGCAAAACCATGACAGCTAGCTACTCAGCAGCTAAGCTGACATGGAAGAACAGAACTGGAGTCTCACTCTAAAAACTGGCAGCCTGGCTGGGTCACCAGCTGAAATCAACTGATGTTACCTTAAGACAGAAATTTCAAAGCTACAGTGTGTCTTTAATCACTGCACAGTCAGTATTTATCATTACATGATGTGCATATTAAAGGAAGGCTTTGACATATTCTCAGTAAATAAAATGAAAGAATATTTCAAGTTGATCCTGTTTCCACCAGCTGTTGAAATAGATGTCTTGTTCCACCACTGCTATACACTTTTGGGACCATAACCCTGGCTCCACATTACTGCTGTGCTCTAATCTCTGAAATGGGAACAAGTACCATTTGCGGTATAGAGGAGCAATAGCTTCCATGCAGCACATCATTAGGACCACATTTCTATACCTGGTCGCTTTGTCAGACACTTTGCCTGTAATGCCACAATCCCACATTATAGTAATCTCTAAAATAAGCTGCCACTGGGTTGAGATCCTTTTCTTTAGATGTTGCATGTTTGCATCTGCTGCAAGCATTTGCCAGCTTCAAACTCTGCATAATCCATGTTCCTTACAGTTTTAGTTTGGGGCAAAAGGACAATCTTCAGCAAGGAGCCTCACTGCAGCATAACTTTCCATTGCTTCCAGCCTCCTATGTCATCCCCGTACCTCTTCCTTTTGACTCCTTGCTTTCTACCAATGTCAGAACTCTCACCTGATTTGCTGCTCTTAACTGTAGTTTTAAACCATCCCTTGGAGACATCTTCTCCAAATTTGCCACTTAGAAGAGAGTCATTAGTTGCTGCTCTGCAGCTGTAGGGCATAGTCAGAGCTGCAGCTGCTGCTCACTAGAGATGTAATTTTGAATTCTTTCAGAAATGAGATGGCCTCCCTAACCTTAACCTTGCTCACAGGAATGCCTGTGGTATAAACACACTCAATAGTTTGTGGTTTGGATTTTGAAGAGAACAGTTCTCTTTGAGTGCACAACAGCTGTTGACACATGGCAAGACTGCTAGATGTCTGCATTCATATGTGTCTGTTAAATCTAATCTGGCAGAAAGATGGGCCAGACTCGTGTCTACAGGCTGGTACTTAGTGGAAAGTATAGTTGTGAGTGCCTGCGATGGTTCCACTGCTGTTAGTGAGGGCTCCTTTTGTGCTCCTGCTCTTCTCAACACCACAGACATCCCTTAAGCTGAATGTCACAACCTCTCTTTACTTTTCTCATTCTGTTTCACAGAGATGTTCAGAGAAAAGGAAATGCCAAGAACAGAGAGTATTTTGCTTCAGACACATAGAGGCATATTTTTTTTCACATATTTTTCACATATTTTTCACATAGAGGCAGGTTAGGATGGCCAACAGTCTGCCCATCCTGCACACAGTATGAACTTGCTACTGATGCACTGCTCTGCCAGAATCCCAGATATATCTTGTATAAATGGGGATTTAAATGATAGGGGGACACGCACAAACACAGTAAGAAGAACAGGGGTAGTGAAATTAGACTTTCCTGTCTTAAATTATTGCACATGTATCCAGCAGGGGGCACCGATAGCCTGAGCCCGTCCACATCTCCTCTGTCTTGGTCCAAGCACTGCTTCCCAGATGGATACTGCTTTCTTAACACAGGACAGGGTAAGCCAGGGCCCAAACCTTACCTCTAAGCCTGCAAGGAGGTGACTGCTAGACGTAGATGTGATAATAGCATCTTAACAAGGTGAATGAGGAACTGTGTCTTGGGAAGACCAAAACCTTTAAGCACTGGGATCTTTACATCCTCATGACAAAATCTGTCTTGTCATTAATGTGGAGAAAAATCTATTTGAATCATTCCCCCCCCCCCCCCCTTTTTTTTTTTTTTTTTTTTTTTAAGAGGATGTCTTCCAGCAGGTACTACTGCAGATATATTAGTAAAGAGTACTTTGTGGTGTATTTATGGCAGCTAATGGTTGAGTTATTTCACACACTGGGAAAGCAAAAAGCTACTTGGCATGCGTTTTTCTGGAAATACCTACTAAATAGTAAAAGAAAAGACATCACTTTATCTTCTCCTTCGGAGGGAATTCTTCAAGGATTTTGGCCCTGAAACCTGAAGCTTTCAGCAATGGTGCCTGCAGGGGTGGCCTAGTGACAGCTTGGTACTGAGGAGCTCTCAGCTTCATGCCCCTGGGAGCTGAAACCATTTCACTACAGAGGGAAGTGGATGACATTTTCAAGTACATTTGAAAAGCCAGACAATTTAGACTTCTCTGCAAGAGAGAATCTAGCTTTTACATTTCATTTTTTGAGATGGAAGAAAGCTTTCTTAATTTAGGCAATTATTTGCCATCTTCAGAAACCACAAAGATCTGTGCTGTTTTTTTGGGGATATCCTACTCTCTGTGTTGCTGGGTCTGTTCCCATTTTCCCTTCCTAGCATTATTGCTTTTGGTTACAAAAGCCCTCATTTTTCCTCTTTTCTTCACCTCATCTCAGCAGGAGCCAAATACAGACTCCCACACCTGCCATGTTGCACCAGCTGCTGCCAAGGGCAGGAGAAGACAGGTAGCATCCCACACAGCTGCTACCTGACAGAGGGAGTTGGCTGCTGCACCTCTTCCAACCCTCAGCCTCCAGCTGCTGCCCTCTACTCCCTCTTTGGCAGCCGCTGCTCATGAGCATTGGCAGGAAGCAGGAAATGCACTTGAGTGAAAGCAACAGGCTGACTGACTGCTGATGGTGTTGATCTCTTTTTTTTTTTCTTTTTTTTTTTCTTTTTTTTTTTCTTTTTTTTTTTTCTTTGGTAGAAAAAAAAAAAACAACAAACGAACATATAAAGTAATTCTCAAAGCTCTCTTCTGTGTTCGTTGTTAGGTGCTATCAATTTACTTGCAACAGCACTGAAAAGTAGACAGGAATAAACTCCTGATAGCAGGGCGCAGTGTATTTACAGTATGCCTGTAATTTAACAAAGTGCTGAAAAACATCTTACTGTGTATAGATGTGCGCTCAGTGGCTAAAAGTAAATTATTCTCAACAGAAATAATTTGTTATATTTTAAAAAGGTTTTGCCATGAAGGAAAAAGTATGTATGTGGAAAATAAAGATTAGCGGAGAAATTGCTCAGATTTGTGCAGCTGACTTTGTGCTGGAACAGTCTGCCCTTTCCCATGTGCTTGTCTCCTGTTGATAACCCTTGGTGTTATGCATAAGCAAGAAGGCAGAACATGCAATTGGACAAGAGAGCTGTCTATGGAGAGTTTTGACCTCACTGCAACCTCAGATGTTGCTGTTCCTTCTTGTTTCTGGTCATATATCCTCTGTTCTTTATGTAATCTCTTTTCTATACAATGTCAGAGGTTGGGCTGTGCCTCTCAAGTTTTTCTTTTTCGGGGGGAGAAGGAGGTCCTGTTTTGGGTTTAAACCTCTTCTGATAGATTATCACCAGCTTCCTGCAAGGCAGACTGCAAGTCTGCTTTGCTTCTGTAGCAACTGTGCAGGAGAGCTGCTGCTGAAGAATGAAATGAGAGCTAGTGAGCAATTAGATGGAGACTGACTATCGGGGGGGGGGGGGGGGGAAAGCCAGCCAATAGCCAGATAATAGCCAGATAATTAGAGCTGAGAGGAAGAGGCAACATTTTGTGCAGAAAACACCAGAAGGAAGGCCCTCCAAATCTCATATGCTGCCTGTAAATAGCTATGATTAATTCCATAGTATTCACTTAATGAAAACTGAATTAATATTTGTTTTCCTTGACAATTGTTTTGAAGTCAAGAAAATGTAGTGGCAACTGTTTTTCTGTAGACAGCGGTAACATTCAAGAACAACAGCAGAGGCATAGGAGACTCCTCTCAGTCTCCCAGATGTACCTCTACTATGACAGAACTAAAATTGCTCACTGAATTGCTAGCAAAAGAAGGGAGGATGTTAGACTGCAAGTCCTGCACAGTGACAGGCATCACTCTATGAATGCAGCACCCACCCACGTGGGTTATTTGGAGGTGTGTGAGAGAGAAACAGTGAGAAAATGAGTGCTGATGGCTTTTATTTGACCTCACCAACTGTTAGCTGCTATACATTACTGTGATTAGTTTTGATGTTCTGCATAAGTGGAGTGAGTTCAGCAGAGATACCTCTCCTGAACTCTGTGGGCCCCATCAAAGTAGTTATTGCTTTAAAATGGTGTGACTGTACCAGCAGCTCGGCACACTTCTGTTTTGCTCCAGGGACAGGTTTCCTGTCCACTCATGCTGCTTGTGCTAATTAGTTCTTGAGCTTTCCTCTGGAACAAATCAGTCAGTTTCTCTCAGGGGAAAGCCAAGTGTAGTGAAACGTGTAGTTCATTCCAGGGTTTGCTCCAAACAGACTAACTAGATGTGGAAGACACAAAATATGTTTCCATACAACCAGAATGGTGCTTCAACATACTCCCAGGTTAGGCTCAAGCATTATTTGTGCCCTGTCCCCATCCTTTTCCTAGAGCACACAACAATTTTATTCTGGCATGTTTTTGACCCTGTACTCTTCTGCTGGCCTCCTGCCTATAGCCATTATTCCTTTACATACTTTGAATTGAAAAATACCAAGTCTGTGCACGGAAAATAGTAAGTGTTATCCACAGGGTTGAAAGAGAAAATCTCAGCTGAGTGCTACACAGCACGTCTGCAGCCAGTCTGTTCAGTAGGGCCAAACATAACAATGTGGTCATAAGCTCCTCTGCAAAACTTGCGTGTGGACTAGAGTCTACAGTACAGATCTGGTGAGAATGACCCTGGTCTGCTATTCCTCATTTAAGAGGAGCATACAGACTGAATGAGCAAGATTCATGGAGTGTTGAACCCAGATCTCCCAAATTCTTGGGGAAGCAGCTTCTAATACAGATCTGTTAGTTAAAAACAAGTGGGGAGAGGAGATGGAACACCAGCACTATCAACACCACCATCTTCTCTCTATTCCTCTGGGTTAGGCATGTATTTGATAACACCTGGTGGATCTGGCCTTTCTGGTAACAAAGTGACATGCTAATTCTCAATCCTGGAAAGGCATTTTTAGCTGTTTAGTGCTATGAAGTCAGAAGTGCTTCTGAGCACTCCTAGAAGCAGAACTGGAGGTTCCTGATGAATGTCAGCGTTAGAAAAGCTGTGTGTCACCATCAGAAGTTTCTGCAGCCCTAAGGTTCAGTGTGTAACTACAACTTTAGAACCATCACAGGTCCTGTCTTATGGGTGCACAGAAAACAAGTCTCAGGCCTACCAGACAATGATTTACATCTCCTGTTGATCGTATGCCTCCAGTCATGGCGAACACTGAAAGATGGTGGTGGACAGAATGAGTTCTCTACCTTGTGGGTAAAAAAGTGATTCTGGTGCTCTGCAAAGTTGCTCACGCTGTAGCCAGCAGCAAGGTCAGAAAGGCGGAAATCAAAATGGATAGCCATTGCTGTTGCAGTGGTTCTGTCAGCTTCAGGTTGAGGCACTGTATATAGCAATGTTGAGTAATAGCAGCACTTAGTCTTCTGCTGCTGCTGCTACCTGTTATGAAACAAGCTTGATCTGTTTGTAGTTCTAGATAGATTTCAGTGAAACTGAAGAAGTCTGAGATAGATGCTAAGAATTACTGCAGTCTTCATTCCAAAATGAAACTCAAAATGAGCACAGTAACTGTCCATCAGTTACTGCAACTGTTGCCCAAGTTTGGGTGCATCTAAAAGATTTTTCTCTCTCTTTTCTGTCTAGTTAAAGATTTTTACTGAAGTTTTAGAAATGTACTTCTACCACCTCTCCAAAATTCACTAGCTTCTCTGACTTGTACAAAAAGAAAAGCAGATAAAAACAACAAGGCAACTCTCTGTTAAGTTTTTAACTTAACGTTAAGAACAACAAATACATCCAAGCAATCTTTGCTCTGCTGCTAGTCATTTGTACCAACCTGCACTTAAAACACTCAGCATTTGTTCTCATCTCTTAACAAAATTACATTTTCCACTTCCTAGGCCCTGGCCTCAGGCAGTGGATTTTTGAAGCAATCATGCCTTGGTAATTAATGTTTAAAGATGAATGTTTAAACTTTCAACACAGTGCATCACTAAGTAAACATCCAGCAATCCCTTGTAATGAAAAGGAGTATGAAAATGTGTATGGCTTTTACTGGAAGCAGTAGATTTAGCAGACATTATCCTCAGAGCTCCCAGCTTCAGTATGTTTGATTACTGCTCCCCCTATGCTTGTGGATGTAATTAATGCCACACAGAAAATAAATAAATAAATAAATAAATAAATAATAAAGCAGAAGACAATAAATATCACATCCAGTCTGTCAGTTCTTCGTGGGGTGATGAGTCTGTGGCAGAGGTTTGCTGGGAATTATTAGCTCTAATGAAGAGGAAGGAGTCAAGAAAAGATACGTTGTGGTAATGTGATCAATGCTACTTGGAATTTTTACAAAAGGACAGGGGGACAAGGGCAGAGAGGAAGGGGCAAAAACATTGGGCCTGGAATGTAGAATATGCTCAGAAATTCCTTTTCTGTTTCATGTCATTTTGTTTTTCCCAAATCCACTTTTTAGCTTCTAGCCTCTTACTAATTCAATTGGTGTTACCTGTGATAGCAAACCTTCCTTCAGTGGGGCTTCTGGATGTGACATGTACTCCTCAGTAGCATTACTCAAAGTAGTCCTTGTGGATTTTTTAGCACTTTAGAAATTAACTGTATCATCCTTTTACAACACAAATCTGTTTCAGCTGAAAGCAATTAGGAAAATTTGCAACTTTGGCATCTATAAAAAGGGAATGAGTGGCCTGGATTGACAGTGCCTACATACTTCAGCATCTGATCTGGGCATTGTGATCCTGATTTAGATCTTTTGGTAGACACACCTCATGCCTAACATTTCCCAATCAGTTGGCATGAGGCAGCTGCCTATTCATCTAAGATTCCCATAGAAGTACTCACATGATCCCACAAGTGGTTTCAGTAAAAAAGGACAAGGTTGGGGGGGAATATAACTGTGTGACCATAAGATCTGGACATGCCAGGGACCATCATGCCAGTTGCATCAGCTAGTTCTGATATACTCCTTTCCAGTCTGATCTCCACCTGTTCTCCTATAACTGTTTTATGTACACACTGAAGCCTTTCCTGGTCCAGTAGAAGTCAGTGATTAAATTCTGTAGAATTTCTTCAAAGAAATCAATTGGAACAGGAGCAGAATACATGTGGCTGATTTGCCTTTCTGCCCATCCCTCCAACACCCTCACCCCCTTCCTTTTTTTCCCCGTCTTTTCCTTTTCTTCTCTATGTCTCAGAAAAGAGAAGGAAATTCTAAACCCAATACTCTACTGACAGGTCAGCAAACCAAGTTCAGAGCGGGTGCTCTGGGCTTTAATATCCTTTGATGTTCTTTCTGGTCAAAATAAATGAAAACTCAAATAGCTCCTGGAAAAGCTCTGCATGTCTGATTCTGCAATTAAGTGTAAAAATGGAACCTCCCATTTTGAAGTGAAGTTTGGGCACTAAGATTAGTAAGAGAAACATTCAGTGCTAGTCATACTCCTTTGGGTAACAGACATGTTTCTGCCTGCTCTCTCTTCTAAGTATTCATTATGATTGTGTGTTAGTGACTTTCTAAACAGAAATTCCATGTGAATAATGAACAAAATATTGCCCTGCCCTCTGCTCTAATAATTTCCTATTCTTTTAGCATTCCTTATATACCATCAACAGTATGCTGATATACTAACTGGATATCCCAAGCTTGGCTATTTTATTATCCATTGCTTTAGCTATCTGCTCTGATTATGGACTCTAAAGAGAGTTAATAGATTAGAAATTATGAATTAGACTTCACTGTTGTATTGCAGTTCTTTTTAATATTTTTTTAAAATTATTTTTAAATTTATGACCCTCCTCCCTCTCACTTAGAAGTCTTCCAGGAAAGTTGTAGGCCTATTTGTGCCAAATTTAAGCCTGCACAAAATAACTTGCTTTTTTCATCTGTTTTTCACAGATCCCTTAACAAACAGAAACCCAGGGAGTACTTCTGCAGGATACAGGATGCTTCAGTTACTCTTTTTGTTAAACATGACGCAGATTGTTCAACATTTTGCTGATCTGAATCATTATTGAGTCCCGTGGCCTGGAAAATACTTCAGAACTAAAAGCAGTGTGTTTTTAAAGAAATACTTAATCCTAAATAGATTGTGCTAGTACTGTAATAGAGACTCCACTGCAGTTAATGAAAAGATTTTGTTTGACCTCAGTGGGTGTGGGAACACAAGAAAAGTGGTTCAGAGCAGCAGCTGTGGAGCAAGATAAACAGCATGAGAACCAAGGACACCTCTAGAAGGAGAAGAAGGGACTCACAGCTCTGATTGGATATATGCCTGCATGAACAGTTGAAAAGTGTTTTGTAGAATGTTTTGCTGACATGTAAAGGTGGTTGGGAAAGTTGTAAGGGCAGATGGGAAATTTAGAAAACAAAAACTTGTGAAAGTATATAAGGGATGTGAGAACTTGTAATAAATGATTTGGATCGTTCACATCTGAGTCCGTACCTCAAACACTGCAAGTGGGCACTCAGATGGGCTAAGAACATATGCTTGTCATTGGTAACAGGCCTTATTTGAGTTTCCCTTCCTAGATTGTGGAGTAGTTTTGCTTCTCTTGTTCATACAGAAAGACTGGAACTACTCAAGGAGATCATGTGGAACTACTGTGTAAAAATAGTGGAGCTACTTTTTGGTAGACATTATCTCCCAGCTCTACATTCAGCCATTTAACTTTAGTCCAAATAAGCATCCTCAACAAGCTTTTTAGCTGATTCACCATAACAGACCACATCAGTCAGTTGCTCACACTGCCTTGCTGGAATGAAGGCCTGTAAGAGAACACGCATAAACAAACAGCTTACATGCTGTCCAAGCTTAAGTCCTTTGAAGCATATCCATCTAACACTGGAAGTGTCTATATATCAGTTTCTTTTTTATTTTAATTTTTATTTATTTATTTATTTATTTTTTGGAGGCTGCATTTACAGATTATTCCAAATCTTTTCCCTAAACTTAACATATTTCATTCTTAAATTGCCTGTAAACTTGAATCATGCAGACTTCATCAGCTTCAGTGGCTCTGGTACATATTCTCTAGAGGACATTTAGAAGGACAAATGTCTGTTGACTTACAAGGCCATTTCATAAGGACCAGACTTGTAAAGAAAAAAGCAAAGAGAGAACAATCTAGTCAGGGGCACACTTGCTTAAGGATCAAGGATGAGGGTATAATTTAGGCATCTACCTTTCTACTTGCTCCAGTGCATGCTGAATTTACTGTCCTTGTTTTGCCTCTTTTACTCTTTTTCCTCCTTACATCTTCACTTACTAGAATTAAAATTACCAATGTAATTTATGCTCCAAATTCCTTTTCTTGTTCTGAAACCAGCAACAAAAGCTGTAGGTTTTTCTAAAGGACTTTTCTGTAAAGGTGCCGTGCAGTTTTCTCTCTAGGAGCATTGGATGGGGCACAAAAAATGCTCCAGTAGTGACCCTTTTGCTGTGTAACCTTTCCTTAAAATGCCAGCAACTGTGCTTCCACAGAAAGGAACAACAAATTGAATGAGAAATGCGAAGGACATTATGAAAGACTAAGGCAAGAAAAAGGATCTGCTCAGAAATGTTTCTCAGGGAAGGTGATGTAATATGCACTGCAGAAAATACTAGTAGTTGACATAATTTACTGTTTTTCTAAGCAGTTGTGGCTGCCAGCAGACCAGGAGAAACAAAACATACAGCTGGGAATACAGATGATCAGATTTTTTTTGTTTAAAAGAAATACAGTAGGTATAAAACTTGTTTTCAAAAGATGTCATTGAAGTTCAATGGAATAGTGTCCTATTAATAAAGACTAATGACCAACAGATGAAAGTCTCACTTCTGTTGGAACAATCCATGGTGGTAATGTAACATTAAATATTACATACAGGCATTACTCAGGAAGGTGCTGCTTAGATGCCATAGTATACAACTCTGTTAAAAATTCACAGTTCAATAATGTTCAACAAACTTTTCAACAGCTATCTTGAAAATGATCTGGTTTTATATTAACCAATTCTCTGCTTAAGCCCGGTTTCTTAAAAAAGTGAGACTTGTGGTAATGTTACAAAAACTTCATCTGTAGTATTCCTTGGAATTTACTGAACTCCCTGTAAGAGAAAGTTTCCCAGAACTAAAATCCTGGTGGCTGTAGTCTTAGGGGAGGCAGGGCAGCAAAAGTGCTTCCATTTTGCAGAGAAATGAAGATCAGCTGTTTGTTCCAGCTGGCCTTTAGGCCAAGATTTGATAAAACTTTGTTCCTTTGCTGTTCACACCAAATCCTTTCTGGTGTCACATACATAGCTTATTGCCAGTCCTGCATAATCTCAATGCATACTACTTCTTATGAAAGTCCATTTGTGGCTTGAAAAGCCCATACCAGAAACAAAGCAATTTAAAATCTTTTGTGGCTTCTTCCTTATCACAGAATTGTAGGGGATGGAAGGGACCTCTAGAGATCGTTGAGTCCAACCCCCCCTGCCAAATCAGGTTCCCTACACCAGGTTGCAGAGGTAGGCATCCAAGCGGGATTTGAATACCTCCAGAGAAGGAGACTCCACAACCCCCCTGGACAGCCTGTTCCAGCATTCCATTACCCTCACTGTAAAGAAGTTCTTGTGCACATTCCTGCGGAACTTCCTATGTTCCAGCTCATGTCCATTTCCCCTTGTCCTGTCTCCACATACCACTGAAAAGAGACTGGCCTCGCCACTATGGCCCCCACACCTCAGATATTTATAAACCTGGAATGTTTCATCTTCTTTTAGGTTCTGAGAACAGTTGCTAGAAGTCTGACAGTAGTTGCTGTTCTGACCTGAATTTCTTCCCCTTCTCATTGCTAAGCCAGGTGATGTTGTTAGTTCAATTTATACAGAAAGCACATTAACTATCACAGCTGAGAAAAATAGTAAACAATGGGAATGCAGTATTACATGCTGCAAACAAACCAACTCTTCATATTAAAAACAAATTTTTTTGTTTAGCATATGATGAGTCCATCAAAAAGCTACCTGGGAGATGGAATGTATACCTGCCTAGTTTGCTTTCTGTTAGGTTATTAACACTTACTTACTGCATCTGTAACTGCTGGTTATTGAAGAAGGGGCTTAGCTTTCTACCAGAACCTTGGGACTAATTAAAACATTGCTATTAATATTTAATGAGTAAGTTGTTACTTTCACCAGTAAATTGCCTTAGACTCTCAGTCCTGTAAATGAGGAATTGCCCATAACTGAATTGTAGTTAACAAGCTGATTTGAGGAAGAAAGGCAGTCTGGGGAGCACAGCTTGCTGCAGATGTTATAAACGACGGGTTGTTTTCTTCTTGCTTTCCCCACTAGGACTGGGTATTATATATGGCAACTAGTATTCATCTCTCAATAAGGTACCCAGACCTTGTAAGGCCAGTTCTTTCTTCCAGTAAGACCTTTCCATCGTAAAAAAGACCCACACAAAACATCCCCAGGGGAAAATCCTATGCTTATAGGAACTTCCAAGCCAGAATATAGCACCGATTGCTTGCCTGGCTGCTGTGTGGAGGAGAATGGCCTTTTAGAAAGGAGTGCCCAACTCAAGTGAAGAATAAATGAGACATTCACATGTATCACAATGTAGAGGACACAAAAAGATGAAGTTTTTTCTCCTTTTCTGTGCTAGCCTTGTGCAGAGGAGTGGATCAGATAAGTTTTCGCTTTGTATAGCTGTCAGCCAATTTTGCTCTCTTATCATTTGTACATCCACAGAGTAAGCAGTCCCATCCTGTCTTCTCTGATAGCCATACTAATGTTATAAATGTTAAGAAAAAATTGTATCTGGCCATTTCATAAACTCAGCAAAGCCATTATGTTGTGTAATACTCAAGAAAAGAGTGAATCTTGCTATCTCATTCAATTCCATACAAATACAGCAGTACATTTAAAAGCAATGAAAAACCAGAGCAGAATGATAAACCCGTGCCCTAAATTTGGTACAGATTTTTTGAGCAAAATTTCCATCTAAGTACCCTGAATTCTACAGCACTAAGTCACCTTTTCCTTTTCTATAAGGTGTAGTCCAGGTTTGTATTTTTTTAATTCTCTTTTATTCTGTTTTCCCAGAAAGAATTTTATATATATTTAAACATGCATGTTTATATATATTTGGAAACAGACCACATCGATCACATAGTTGACTTCTGGGAAGAAAACTTCAAAGAACATGTATTTTATATATATTAAAAGACAACAATCCACAGGCTTCAGTTTTGAAGCTCAGTTTTTAGGTCTACCAGCATTTTATCTTCTTCATCATTTCTCTGCATACCAGAAAACACATGGCCTTAAGCGGTTAACATTAAAAACAGATTATCTGGGAAAATAATTTTTTCCCTTATGAAAATTACTTGTCCTATATTTGTGAAATGAATTAGTCACATAACACACCTTTCACAACCTCAAAAGACTTGGATTATGAGCTATATTTTCCGATGTATAACAGGAGTTCCTCTGGATGTTCTTCTCATGGGAAGGCTATCCATTCTTCTTCGTACATGCACCACTGTCACTCCACAGTTTCTGATTGTGTTTTATTTGGATATAATCATAAATCACTCACAACTCAGTCCAAGACATAAAACTAACATTAGCTGTTCATATTTTTGAAGTGAACTATTCTATTTGCACTACTCTCCAGATTAAAGCATTTCTTATGACATGGAAAGATTCCAGGTATGTGGTGTTCAGCAGGGAAAGGTGACGGAATGACATTTTAGGACATGTGTGGGGAAGGGAGGAAAAGCAGCAGTGAAAGAAACAACTGTGTTTTGAGTCAATCCACGGAAGTAAGTCAACTGAACAGTAGCTACAAAATTCATCCTTTGTTTTAGCATTCTACTTTCTGGGAGTGTTCAGCATGGAGGAAAGGACGCTCGTGAGGAAACTTAGAATCCTAGGGTGGTTTGAGTTGGAAGGAACCTTAAAGATCATCTGGGTCTAACTCCCCTGGTATAGGCAGGGTCACCTCCCTCTAGACCAGGTTGCTCAAAGAGCCATCTGGCCTGGCCTTGCATGCTTCCAGGGAAGACTGGAACCTCTCTGGGCAACCTATCAATCTATATAAATACCCGAAGGGAGAGTGTGAAAAGATGGACCCAGGCTGTTTTCAGCGGTGCCTAGTGCCAAGACAGGTTGGTGCCAGGCAGCACTTCTGTGCAGTGTGAGTGACAATCTCTGGCAGATGTTGTAGAGTATCCTTCTTGGAGATCTTCAAAAGCTGCCTGGACATAGGACTGAGCACCCAGCTGTGGATGTCTCTGCTGGAACAGGAGTTGGAGCAGATGGACCCAGAGGTACCTGCTCAGTCATCCTTGGATTCTGCTTTGAACTCTGTCTGTCATGAGAATGTGAGGCACCATCTCCCTTCAACTAGGAACAGAAAATTCTGAAAATATCAGTGGTGCTCTAGTACCTAACAGCTCTGGAAGGGATCTCAGTGAATGAATATGCAGCAGGAAGGACAAATTTTGGTGAGGTCACGATCGGCAGCCTTACATCTGACAATAGGAAAAAATCATGAGTGCTGGGATTATATATTGCTTTCAGTAGTATTTTGTTCTTTGTTTTACCTGTGATATAATTAATGACAGTACTTCAGGTACCACCTCTTGACTGCTGCTTAGTGCTGATGGCATTAGAAGCACAGGAGGGTTGTTGTGAAAGAACTTGTCATGTAAAGCCAACATTTAATTCCAGTGCAGAGGATGTAGTGGTTTCTGGTGTTGCAAACATTTTTCAGACTGATAAACCACATTAATCTCCTGCAGAGAATGAAGGTAAACATACAAAGTAGAGTGCTTAGACACAGGAACTTTACAGTGCTATTTGCTGGTGCAGCAAGCTGAAGACTGTGGGCATGGAAAAGAATCCTAGGCTTTAGGTCTGCGCTGTGATCACGCTGGAGAAAAATAAATAAATAAATTAGAAAAAAAGTTTGCACGCCTTCTTGGTCTTCTAAAACTAGCTTGTTTTCTTGAAGGCTGGCTCTCTGATATGCTAAGAAATAGCTAACGTGGACTTGGTGTAGTGGTGGGCAATAGCACAAGTGGGCAATTTCTTTTTCTTCCATAAGTGCATTTAGCAAAAGGACATGATAGAGGATGTTGAACTTTCATAAACATGAAGTCTGTAACGCTAAGCAGAGGGCAAGAAAAGGTGCAGTACTTTCAAACCATACCTGGCACCTTAAGGCAATAATGATAAACAAGTTACAAAGGTGTGACTGCAGCTTTAAATGTGAAGTGGCAAGTTTCTCTCCATCATACAGAAAATATAATGTTTTGACAGGTTACGAATTTTCATACTCTATATTAGACAGCACTATGATGAAATAATACTTTCACTTTTGGATGATGCAGTTGAAAACTAAGAAGGAAATCATTTCACATCACGCTCTGTTCTGCCTTCACTTAGAATAATACAAAGTGCTTGCAGCTTGAACACTCCATGCTGGGTCTGGGTTTTGCTGACAGAGACCCCAGAGAAGCCCTGTTGTGGTTAACATATTACTCTGCCCAAGAATCTGGAAGTGTATTGCAGAAAGGCACTATGCAAATAATGTTCACAGAATTTATAATTTCCTGTTGGAACAGCATAGAAAATAAGGTCATTGATTTAAACCAGAGAATACAAATGATTTTCTGCCCACAAAACTGCCAAATGCTTGGAGTTATTGACTTTTTTTCCCTCCTTGCTGCTAACCAAACACTCTGTTCCTTTCATGGGCATCATCAGTTTCTTGACTAAGTAAACATAACCCACTAAGCTAAACAATTTAAGAATAACAGAAAATTATGGTGGCTATAGTAACAAAATGTTTATATTCTGAAATAAGAGTAGAAAACAAAAATAAAAAGGAAAGGAAAAACTATTTCTGAAATTAATTATCTTTTATGTAAATTCGAGTTTCTTGAATTTATGTTAGCATCCAAAAGAGAGAAAGGAGCAAATTGAAAGAAGACTGAAAAAGCAAACCATCAAACAACAGCAAAAACAACCAAAAACTCACCACTTTTCTAAAGAAGCCAAAAAAGGGAGAGTACAAAGAAGTGAGTATTTGAAACTTTGAAACCCCAATTTAAAAAAAATAATTAATTTACAAAATAGAGATGGAAATGGTAAAAAGATGTTGCAGCAGCATGATAAAGGCATATATTATTTATCTATTTACTTGTTAAGTAGCAGGTGGTCTGTGCTGTTGCCTATTTTTTTTTCAAGGCAGAGCTGAACACAGATGATGCCTGGCTTTGAAACATGTCAGTTTGAAGATGATGTGTACGGTATTAATAAATGTGGAACAATTCTTGCTGTCAAGTTGGTTTCAAGGCAGTAGTTCACTGAAGAGGGTCTGACAATGTCGAAAAGCATTAGATCAGAGCCAGCAAATGCTTGTTATGCTACAGTCAAACCCAAAAGATGAATTGATGCCCTGTATCTGATTTTAAGGCATCTGTCTGCTCTGGAGAGCATGTGTTTGTCAGAAGAAGCAAGGAAACAAGTTGCTTTTCTCTCCTTCAACCATGTGCCTAATCACATAAGGTGAGGAGCAAGACAAGACAGAACAAACTGCTATGTGGTGTAAATGGAGAGAGACGCCTTGCAGGCAAAATAACCTTGTAAAGCATGTTGGGGAGCTATGATCATAGGAATGAAGATAGTCATCCCAGGCCAGGGGCCAGGGCCCCATCAAGGAGATCTCCCAGGCTGGGACACCAAGAACAGGCTCTCAGTACAGACACGGTTGCTGGCTTCTCCTCACAAGGGACATTACCACCCTTGACTGGAAAGCTATGTGACAGTAGCAGTTAGAGAAGATCCAGTCAGAAGAGCCACCAGGAGGAAGTAAACAAGCAGATTACAAAGTGATGAAAAAGAAGGGTGTTGGCCTTATATGGTGACTTAGGAGAAGTTATGACCCATTTCGTCCACCCCCTTACTCTCTGCCTGTTGACTGAAGAATACTATTAAAGCAGGTAGTCACAGATTATTAATGACCTGTTAACAGCTTTTTAAATTTTATAATAAATGCCAACCATGGCTGCTATAATTTTTCTGCTAGTCCTACAACACACCCCGTGTTAGGCATCAAAATACATTTTTTTCCTAGAGCATGTTGTCATGCTTCATCACGTGTGTATTACAGCTGGGGAATTTCATGCCTAAGTAACATTACATCTTAGGCTGTCAGAGCATTTTGCAGTCATTAAATGTCACTCTCTTCCAGTAAAGTAGGAACCAGGAAGCATGTAGCCACTTATTTTTGCAAGTGTGAATTGAGACACCTAAAGTTTATGGTGTTTGCCGCAGTGACACAGTGAGTCAGTCCCTTAGCAGCTTATGCAACCTAAGAGTGCCGTCTTCTGCATTGTCTGCAAAAAAAATAAATAAATTCAGAGTCATGCCAAGTTCAGGCTTCCTCTGTCTAGGCAGAGATCTCTGGGAGAAACATTTTATACAAGTGATGGCATCTCTTTATCTTTCCTTTTAATTTCCACAAAGAGAGAGCTGAGTAGCATGCAGTGAGAACAGAAAACAAAAACAAACGGAAGAAACTGTGTGTCTTGTGGTCAAAGACAAAGTCTTTCCTGTACAGCCCTTAATTTAGAAAGTCCGTGGGCATGGATTCCTGCCAACTTACCTGATCCTATTTTCCTTTCCAATGGATAAGAGCTTATCTATGAGTTTCACGTATTCTGTATTTGTCAGATTTCATTACATTTATCCTTGGTAGTCTAGCATTTGATGAACAAATGTTTAAAACCCTACAAAACAAACAAACAAACAAACAAATAAATAGAAAGTGTTTGAAGCTACTTATTGTAGCAATGTTTATCGGGAAAGAATGAATGTTGTTAGCAATCCTCTTTGAAAAGTTCTACCAAGGGTGTCTTAAAGTGCCAGAGAACAGCCTAATTTTTGAAGAACCCAGCACTTGTAGGAAACAGTGGTCCTGTAAAGGTGCCAACTGTTGAGCATGCACAAGGCACTCAGTGTTTTGAGAAATCTCATCCATCAACAGTATGTAGAAGTGTAATTTGTGCTTTTGTCCAGCTCCCAGACTGTGACACCTGCTTCTTGTTGTAGCTCAGTAGGAACAGCTTGTCTCCATACACCTTACGGTAGCTTGGCTAAAGAAAACAGTTCTGTGTGGAGTTTTTTCAAACCTGTTCAGCCTAGGGTATTTCAGTCTAAGAGAGAGGATGGTGCAGGCATCAAATAGCTGACATAGGCTTCCTGTGAAGCCATGTCATGTTTTACTGCCACATTTTTGCAGAATTAAAAAGTCCTACCTTCCCTAACAGGAGCTACAAAAGGACTGACAATTTAATGAATAAAATAAAAACATCATTTAAACCACTAAATAAAAGTGACATTTCCCCTTCAAACATTTTCCCATGTGTTCAGAGAAGGAAAATATGGATTTCAGTCAGTTGTTATCTCAGGTTCTCTCTTGTCTGGACTCACTGGAAGAGAAGTTGATTCACTCAACTGATTTGTGAGCATCCAGCATACCTTTTTCTTTCTCCATGTATGGATGAATTAATCAGAAACTATTACTTTGATCACATTAGAGATCAGACCCTAGATGTAGTATGTACAAACTACGTACCAGGCTCCACCACTGTCTTTGTCACTTGCTCTTTCCATGATTATTCCACACAGCCCTGTGCACAAGTTAACTGAATTGATACCTTCAAGTACCTTAAGAGTTTCTTTCTGGGTTTTTCTTTTTTCTTTTTTTCTAAATGGTTCCCATCATAACTTTTATTTTCTTCTTCTCAGAACAGAGTATTTTTAGGGCAGAATCCCTGTTGGTCTTTTGATGTTTCTGCTGTTCAACACTTATTAAAATGTCCTGTGTATCTGAGGCACTTAGTAAGCTTAGTTACAGTTTGATAGGCTTTGGGAACTTGTCAGTGTCTTTGTCGTAATTAATGTACTGGATGCAGAAAAATGGCTGTAGACTGGCATGAAAGTTAAGTAGCTGCCACTGCATACAAAGCATTGCAAGCTCTTTGATCTTGCCACGAGAAATGCTATTCTCTACCGATTATCTTGCAGGTTCAGTGAACCTATTCTATTAAATTAAGTACAGAAACGATACACGACAATATGAAAAGCACTCTGGCTCAAAAGTCCACTTCTGTTAAGCCTGTGCTAAACATGTTGTTATTTCTGATACAGTCAATGGGATATATTTACTGTTTCTTCATGAGATTATTTTGTTTCATTGTGGCCATTTGGAAGCCAGGCTGTGACACAGGTTGTGGGGACGTGCTGGTGCAGGGTGGAGCAGTTCTTTTGAACCTTGGATTGCAGTTCTGGTGACCTCACTCGCTGTGGTAGGGAAGCCAAGAAGCTGTCGTGTAGTTTTCCCAGGTAAAACACTCACTGTTAAAAGGGTAAATGCCACTGATTTTCTTTTCCTGAACTTTGGATTGAAGTTTTTCATTTGCCCTACTTACAAGCTCTTACTCTTAAATCTATGACAGTTCACCTTGAAAATATAAAAGGTGAACATTCACACCTTCCTCCCCTCCCCTCTCCTCCCCTCTCCTCCCCTCTCCTCCCCAATGACATCCAATTACAGAAACATACAATTAGGGATTGTTAATGACAGATTATTCGGCATTAACCTATAACATCATGCTCTAATAACAATTCAAAAAAAAAAAAAAAAGAAAAAAAAAGAAAAAAGAAAAAAAGTGTCACACTGTAGGATAATTATCTTGCTTTTTTCAATAACATGCCCTAGTCATACTTCTGTGATATCTCTTGACTTTCAGTACAAAGCACAAGCCTACCCTTTGAAAACTCTTAATAGGCTTTAGGGTCATTGCAACTTGGTAGAAAAACTAATGGTTACAGGCATCTGCCTTCATTATTCACAGATAGGAAGACAGAAGACAGAAACATTTCACAGAGGGATAAACTGAAGGATGGCAAAAGAAGGCTCCTTGAACAATGGGAACGATGGTCCTTTTGTTTCTGCATGCACAGCACTGAAGTGGTGCAATAGTCTGAAAAGGACAGGTGGAGGAGTGAAAGGAGGTAGACAAGGGAAAAAGAAATGTAGTACAGGTGACTGTGTAGATTAAGAGCACATGGGGAAGTAGTCTGTGACAGAAGATGTACAAAGACATATAAAGATACAAAAAAGTGCAAGTGAGAGCACTCAAGAGGAAAAAGGAAATGAAAATAAATATCTATAGGCACTACCTTAAACTCTGTAATAACTAAACCAAGCCACCTGCGCTGTAGCATGTGGTGCCAGCAGATGTGATACAACTTAAAAATTAAAGCGTTCTTAGTTTCTTTAATCACTCTGTTGACTACTTTTACTTTCCTTGTTAATTTGATAGCAGCAAAGGCAGAAATAAACTTGCCACAGTTTTGTGGCTTGCCAGTAATCCTTCTCATACATGCGGTTGTCCTTACAAAGCATTTTAACCTGGATAAGTTACACATTTCAAGGAGCCATCTGCAAGAAGTACCCTCAAGGCAACATTTCAGAGCTGCCTGAAAAAGTAGTTTACTTCCTAAATATCAATATACCACTTTTCAGTGCAGCTGGAGAAAAACAATGGAGAAAAAAAAAGCATTGCTGCTACTTTGAGTTTGACTCTGAATTAAGCAGACTTCTTTTCTACAAGTACCTGAGCTTTTGGCAAAGGCAGATACTACATGGAAAGTTCTCCATATTTCTGAACATGCTGGCAGGAGGCACAACTTGTGCAGTCATTTTTCAGAGATATGATAAAAAGTAGGTTGAGAGAATGTTCTTGAAAAAGAAGAAAATAACATGCTGAAATGACAATCTTGTTAAAATACTTCTGTTGTACAGTCCTGTCATCAGTAATGTTACCAATAATGAAGGTATTTGCTAGACAGTGTCAAAAAGCTATCTCTGAAATTATGTTCTGGCAGTTATTAATACAGAAATTGGCTCAAACTCAGATGCCTTATGTATCTTATGAGATCAGTGGATGGGCTGTATCTATCCACCTGAGCAAATCCCAAATAGCAAGTGTGTTCAATACAAGTGCATTATCAGACATTACCCTCAACTGCCTGGGTGATTTTCTCAAAAGCTGAAGTTGCAGCCAACTCACATCTCACCAGCCTGAATTGCAGAAGGACTTCTGAGAGATCCCCAAATCTAGATGCTGAGATCTAAGTTCAAATTGCATGATAACTTTTAATTCAATTTATTTGTAGTCTTTTACCACACATATTTAACATGTCAAGATGATAACTCAGGACAGCAGTGGTTTACAGTGGTTTAAAGGTTCTCA
The DNA here is from genome assembly GCF_039878825.1 of Excalfactoria chinensis. Lineage (NCBI taxonomy): Eukaryota > Metazoa > Chordata > Aves > Galliformes > Phasianidae > Excalfactoria > Excalfactoria chinensis. The sequence goes on from NC_092826.1 coordinate 92,579,971, forward strand.
GGTGCCTGTATTAGTGGTTATTGGTCTTAGCTGGGTAAGTAATCAGTGGCCAAAATTGAAGTAACCAGCAGTGATCACACTAAGTTTGAATAGACCAAGTAGCTTCTCTCTGAATTCACAGCAATATTACAGTTTACTGTTTGAACTGTGATAGCAACTGGAAACCAGACATGCTGGTGGAGCTTGGTGATGCCTGGAAGAGGAGGAGGTGCCTTCCCCAGAGAACCTGTGCCCCAGCTTTCTTGCTTCAGTCAGAAACAAATAAAAAGAACAGCTTTAGCTTTGTGAAAAAGCCTTTAGTTTCATTGCTCCCTTGCCTCTGGTGGAGGTGCCTGAGATCAGCCTCTCACACCAGTGGAAATAGCATGACATACACAATTTGCAGAAACCAGAACAAGAGATATGAATTTGCTGAAAATACAGAGAATCTCTTAAGTCCAGCATATGTCTGTCTATGGAGAAAACAAAAGTCTAATTAAAAACAATCCTTATTGTTGCTGGAGCAACATTTGTGGTAGCGATGGTAATGGAAGGACGGTTGGACTAGATGATCTTGTAGGTCCTTTCCAACCTTGTGATTCTATGATTCTGTGTTGCAGTAACCCACCATTTCACATGTGACCCTGGAAGACTTCCACTTCTCTGTTAACTGAGTCCTGCTTACCTTCATTGTCAGGCCTGAAGTATACCTACTCCACCAGATCTTATTATTTTCAAAGCATTAGATGAACATTGCCCTTATTATGAAGTAAGTTCTATTCTTTAATACTTATTTTTAGGCAACATTACTTATAATGATTTAATATATCTTTTAGTAACTGTGGGCTTGGTGCTTCTGTGTGTGCAAATCTCCACTTAATCTTTCTTACTGCTGTAAAATAGCAAGAAGGAAGATATCTTTATGCAGAATACTATAACTTGGACATTGTGCTTTTTTTAATTTGCAGTTGAGAAGAAATCTGTTTTTCCACAAGTTGACTTACATACTTTTTAGTGGTATAACAGGTTCTGAGGAGAGATCTCTGTCACAGATAGCAGTTGGAGCTTCCTTCAAGATGACACAATTGCATATTGTATTCATTTATAAGATTCTCTAACTGCACTGTCATACAATTACTCCCATCGTGCTGAATGAAGTCTAGTTTTTGTTTTGTTTTGTTTGTTTGTTTGTTTGTTTTTCCTTTAATGCCCTAAGTGCTTTGCAAGCTCTATATATTTTTTATGAAGTCTCAGAACAGGAGGAATGAATCTCAGTATGTCTCAGCTTCCTTTCCCTAATGTGCTACCTCTGTGGCATTTCAGCAAAGCAGTTTATAGGAGGAACAAACAGTTGGCCAGAGATCTTAATGACAAATCCTTGTGGGCAACAATTACAAACTATGTTCTGATCTTCCACAAGCTGACTTCATTGGTATCTCCTGTGTCATCACTCCAAAGTCATCAGCAGTTGCGTGCTGAGGGTTGCTCAAGGATGTGAATACAGCGTTTAGGCATCCATCCCACAAGAGACCAAGATGGCAGGGAAGGGGAATGGCTACCCCTTTGAGGGATCCTCTGGGTTCCAAGGGCACTTTGTCCTTGCTTTTGGAATCTAATTGACAACTGTGGGATTAAAAAGATGGTTTACAATACCTCCAAAGACTTGTTAAAATGTGTAGCTCTTAACCTCTTTATGTAACATGCTGTCATAGGACTAGTCCAGAGAACAGCTGAGAAACTAGTGGGAGGAGGCCTAGTGGGTCATCAAGGCCTAGCCTGAAAGGAGAGAGGTCTGGCCAGCTGGCAACAGTGTGTGACAGCTAGCAGACAATGGGGATAATCTCTGTGCTGGGGCAGTGAGGAGCTTGGCAGAGCTGAAGCAGGCTAGGGGGCTAAAGCTAGCAGGGTGCTGGTTGTCTCAGGTGTGCCTCAGCTCCTAGCAGATTTGTTTTGCCAGGGCTTATGATGGGCCATGGCTTTGAGGGAAGTGCAGAGTAGCAGCACTTACTGGTCTCCATATTTCTCAGCTACTAAATCACATTTCTGGATGGCACTATCCTGGTATATCATCATCAGGGTACCCAACAGCAGCTGGCCCTCTGCTCTGCTCCATTCACAAAGCTAGTTTGTGCTTGAGCAGGCTGTGACCTGGCAGACCAAGATGCATCATGTATAGACAGAAATGAAACAGGCATGAGCACATGGTTGATTGGCAAGAAGTTCATCTTATTTTCCATCTTGCTTGTTTGCATACAATCAGACTGTGAGACCAACTGAACCTCAAACCTCCTGACAGCAAATTGCAGACCATTTCATTTTCGCCATTTGTTAACCGGGTTCCTTTAGTCTCTATCAAAACCTCCTTGCTGGTGCAAGAGCTCCATGTCTTTCTACTTCTACTCATGCAAACAGTCAGCAGTCAGAAAAACTCCACCCCAGGCCCAGACATTTGTGTTCAATTACCTTGAATTTCATCATAAAAAGCAAATTTTGTCTGGTATTTTCAGTCTGCAACTTTGAAAGGGGCAAAACAAATGCCTTAGGTCATAGTCTGTTATATCTGATCAGCTGTCCAAATTTACAACTTTTTTTCCTGTTATGTGGTGTTGGCATCAAGCATGTTCCTCACTTTATTCTGCACCCAGCAGAACAATCAGCGTACCAGGCTCTGAGAACAACAGCTGGTTAGCACACCAGGCAGGGCATGTCCTACTCCTTGAAAGACAAGTACTATAAGAAACACAGATATTAATCAGATGGTCCATTTTGAGGAAAAAAATAATGTTGTAAATTGTGATTTAAGGAAAGCTGAAAACACAAGCCAGCAAGAAAAAAGCTCTTGATGTCCTATCCTTGTGAGCTGACTGTCGCAATTTCTCTAACAAAACACACTGTTACTTCCTCTGCTGCGATTTCTCACGCTGCTCAAGTTCCTCAAGGGAAGTGAAGAAAGCCCAGCAGAGAAGCAGGTAAGTAGGAAGAGAGACGAGTGATTGTGCAAACGTCACATCACAACTTGGGGATTTGGGGCATAAGATTGCTTTGGCATTAATATGTTTGGTTTTTTTTTTGGGGGGGGGGGGTTGCTACCAGTACTAGCTATCAACAACTGCTCAGTGAAAAAGAGCTTGCAAAGATGAATATTAAGACCTCTTAAAACCAAATTAGCTAGTTAACAAAGTAAGCCTTTGAATGAGTAATAACATGCTTTAAAACTGAATTCTAGAAACAACAAAAGTTATATCTAGGTTTTCCTTGGGCTGGAGCATGTAAGATACACATATGGGCATCTCAGCAGAGAAGTGAGAAGAGGAAGTTTACCCTGAAGTTTGTCTCTCCACCCTCTCTAAACTGTGGTTGTCAGCTGTGTAATACCTGACTAATGCATACTTGAGGGATGCAAGAGGTGATTTTCACAACAGGACTCAAATGACGTTGCCTAGGTCATATTTCTATAACTGGGTTTTGTCCTTTGGTTTACTAAACAGCTCTCACTAAGTACAGTGTTTGTGTTACACCAGCCTGGCACAAGGATTTAGGTGTCAAATTTGGGTTTAGAAATCCCATACAACTTCCCTATGCATTCAGATGTCTATGCTTCTACATCAAAAGGATGCAGCAGCTCTTTATTAATTTTTCAATTCTTTTAATTGCTGTGAAGGCCATTCCTCCCTTTGCCCAGCTGAGAAGAAATAGCATAAGCTGGTACTCAGGTGCTTGGTCAGGTCCTGTACTGCTACAGCCAGGCCTGAAACAACTTGATGCACTCCCACTGACAACTCTAGTTTCTCACCAACCTGCTTGAACAATAGCAATAGATCAAGCTCCTTAGGCTGTGTAGTCTCACTCTTACACAGAGAAATGGAAGAATGGATCAACTTTCTTGGAGATTTTCTCTCTGCTTTGTCATTCAGTTCAGGTGCCATAACCAGGACTTGTGAAAAGATCAAACTGGAAGATGGTGGGAAGGGGGATACAGGAAGGAAGGAAAATAGGCTTGCAAGAAACTTCCTGTTTACCCCATGGCTTAGGGAAAAAAAGAAAAAAGCAAAGAAAGAAAAACCAGAATATCCACACCCTGGGTACACTACGCTTGCTGGCATAGCTTGGCCAAACTAGCCCCTGCTACAAGTGTGTTTACTTTACAGGAGTTTACTTGAAAGAGAGATCTGGCCCCTGGAGCCTGAATGCTTGCACTGTGCTAGTGAGTGTGCATGGGAAGTGCCAGAACAATGCGCTGGGCCCTGGCTCCCTGCCACACCCAGGAGGTCATTTTCTTCTTGGCAATTAGTGAAGTGGTGGGATCACTAAAAGAGGTGAATAAACACATTCATCCCAGCTTGGTGCCCAGTTTGCTCTGTTCTCACCATGATGCCTTCTGGGTGTGCTGAGGGACCCCAGTGAGACTGAGCCTGGCCACAGTGTGCTATGCTTTTATTCAGGCCCGCTTGGCTGGGCAGTTGGAAAGGGCTTTTAGAAAAGAGGGGAAATAACCCTTTAGTTCTCTTCTTTCACAACAAATATCTCTCCTTTTTCTTTTTCAGGGAGGGAAGATGACAGCTTCTCTCAGAAAACTGCAGCAAATGGCTATTTTTACAGGACTGTTCAGCAGTGGGGGATGTGTGGTTATGTATAATGTGGTTATGCAAAGTAAGTCTCAGTGCTGTTAGCAACCTTATTTCTCCTCTGCCCCTTTCATTTGCTTCTGTGTAGAAGGAAAAACAGCAGCACGTAAGATCTGAAAAGCACATGAAGTTGAGGGAAGTGTGGCTGAAACTTCTGGGTTTTTGCCTCTGCTTCATTTAATGCCAGGGTTGATTCTAAAGCACTGTTATACCCATTTCCAAGGGTGGGAGTTATGCAGACAGCAGATTGCTGTGGTCACTCAGGAGACTGGGAGGCTTCTTGGGAGTTAGGATGAAATGAAAGGTTACTCAGTAATGTTTTCATTTATTGCTGAGATTTTACATCTGGGCAGGAAAAGGAGAGCAACTTAAAGGATGATCTGTGAGAATGTATTTAAGTCTAGCAATTTTACTAGTAAATCTTTTTGTGGTGCTGTCCCATAAACACCACAAACCTGCAAGATGCTAAAGATTTTATTAATTTCTCCTGAAGACTGTGAAGGCAATTAAAAGTGACCAGCACTGAGGAGAACAGGACAAGAAGAGAAAAGCTGGGCAGGTAAACCATCTCTGCTCACAGACCTAATTGCCACAAGCCTTTGGTTGAGAATTCAAATCATTAGTCCAAGTGTATGGTTTTTGTTGTTGTTGTTGTTTTTAAATTGTTTATTTAGCTTCAGAACAGAAACAGGTTTTGCTAGTCTGAGGGGGTTCTATGAGCTTCTTGAGCCTCTCTCTCTCCCTCGCTGCTTCTAGTAAATGATAGCGCTTTTCGGCTACTACCTTACCATACAGTGCTGCCAGAAAAGTGTAGCTAAGCCTGTTCCTCAAGCCCTCACATAAGTTGTGAAGCCTCTACTTCATTTTACACATATTAATAACAAATCAGATAAGGCTGGAAAGCAGGCTTTAATTTTAGGCAGCCCTTGAGCTCAGTAGTATATAACAGGCATTCAATCCTCTTGTGCTTTCAATTATTGAAGTTGGCTTTAACAAGGACATTTTTTAAAAATTTCAGCTTCAGCACTGCTGTTCAGAAATTTTTTCCCTCTCAGCTCATTCCCTGCATCACTGAGCTGTGTAATTGAATGGCTTATTGCAATGGCTACTTCTTGGTCTGCTACAGTACCGATAGATCCTAAACATGTGTCAGATTACTCGGTGGCAAACCAACTGACCTGCTGACTTTCTATACTGAGCTGTGTGTCATTGTGTAGCCTCCACACTAGGAACCTGCCTTCCTTTGCCTGTGCTCAGGGCTGTTCCAATTTCTTCTGTGTAGTGTACAGAACTGGCTTGTACTGGAATGTGTGAGGAGCAAGCAGTTTCCATAATGGAGGGAGGAGGGGGGAGAGGAGTGCTTCCCCCATTCCTTCAGGCTGAAATAGTTTGCATGCACACGGTCTCTTTGAAAGAGACAAGAGGTCTCTTTTACAAACATTCAGGTAATCATATTTCTACTCTCAGTCTTCACACCCACTCCCTCCCTTATGAGAGCAGTTTCCCAAGCCAACCCCAGCATGCTTTCAGCTTTTCTACAGAAAATATGCAGACAAACATTAGCTGGGCATTTCACATTCAGTGCTCAAAGTGAGATGCTGCTGGGAGTGCCTGAGCAGGGGCATCATGAAACACAAAACATTTTTCCCTCCAAACTGGAGGATGAATACAACATACTTCTAACAAGTGGCTTCTTGCCATTGTCCACAAGCACTAAGGGCCAGTATGTTGAGGTCCCTTTTGCTTGAGCTGCCTAGGATAGTCCAGGGGGACAAGAGGACCATGCAGACTACAGGTTAGCAGAGCTGTTTCTATGCCATCTTGACACTGTCTGTTCATAGGAGATGCCTCTAATTAGGGAAAGCAGCCAACACCCCTCATTCTCATGCTCAGGGAGTGATATAGATGGGGAGGGACCAGGAAACAGATTGTACACCTTATTTTAAACTCTTTGGAAGGTGAGAGCAAAATTGTTGGAGCAGGATATTAATGTGTGCACACTCCGAGCTTCAAACTACTCTTCTTGATGTCAGCAGAATGAAGTAGGGCTTGTGTGAAACACATCTAGAAATCTCATCTAGTAAGCCTTAAAACTGTCTTTAGCCAAATCACTTCATCCATAAGGAAGGTTGGCATGTATCCAGCCTCACAGTTCTGCTTTATTCAGTGGTCATTAATGAACAGCACTTCCTAGCTATACATAGTGGCCAGATATGGACAAATAGCAGTTTACCACAATTGTCCATCATATCCAGTCTACAGTGCTATTATTGTTGTTTGACCATTAACTTTAACGGCACCTCTTTGTGCCTCAGTTTTAATATATCCTTCGGTAGAGCTGTAGTTTCCTGGCTGCCACTAAAAAAGCTGTATCAGAAACACAGCAGGAGTTACGTAGCTGTAGCAGCTGTTGCTGCCCCGCATCAATGTATGTGAAATAAATATTTCCTATTCCTGAAGTATTTTCTGTACTCCTTAAAAAAAAAACAAAACACTGAATTACATTCAGAGCACCTTCAAACTTATCCTTATGCCTTTTTTTTTCCTTCTTTTTTTCCTCTTTTACAACATATGCAAATCTGACTAACAGGGACACTTTTAGAATCACAGAATCACAGAATTGTAGGGGTTGGAAGGGACCTCTAGAGATCATCGAGTCCAACCCCCCTGCCAAAGCAGGCTCCCTGCACCATGTCACACAGGTAGGTGTCCAGGCGGGTCTTGAATATCTCCAGAGAAGGAGACTCCACCACCTCCCTGGGCAGCCTGTTCCAGTGCTCCGTCACCCTCACCGTAAAGAAGTTCTTGCGCACATTCGTGTGGAACTTCCTATGCTGAAGTTTCAGCCCATTTCCCCTAGTCCTGTCCCCACGCACTACTGAAAACAGACCAGCCTCGCCACTATGGCTCCCACACCTCAGGTATTTATAAACCTGGATCAAGTCCCCTCTCAGCCTTCTTTTCTCAAGGCTAAACAGACCCAGTTCCCTAAGTCTCTCCTCATAGGGGAGATGGTCCAGGCCCTTCACCATCTTTGTGGCCCTCTGCTGGACTCTTTCCAAGAGATCCCTGTCTTTTTTGTACTGGGGAGCCCAGAACTGGACACAGTATTCCAGATGAGGCCTCACCAGGGCAGAGTAGAGGGGGAGGATCACCTCCCTCGACCTGCTGGCCACGCTCTTTTTAATGCACCCCAGTATGCCATTGGCCTTTTTGACTACAAGGGCACACTGCTGGCTCATGGCCAACCTGTCGTCCACCAGGACGCCCAGGTCCCTCTCAGCAGAGCTTCTCTCCAGCAGGTCTTCCCCCAGCCTGTACTGGTGTATGCAATTATTTCTACCTAGGTGCAAGGCTCTACACTTGCTTTTGTTAAACCTCATCCGGTTTCTTACTGCCCAGCTCTCCAGCCTGTTCAGGTCTTGCTGAATGGCAGCACAGCCTTCAGGCGTGTCAGCCAATCCTCCCAACTTCGTGTCATCAGCAAACTTGCTGAGGGTGGTCACTATCCCCTCATCAAGGTCGTTGATGAAGATGTTGAACAAGACTGGACTCAATACAGACCCCTGGGGGACGCCGCTAGTCACAGGCCTCCAGCCAGACACCGCACCGCCAACGACAACCCTCTGCACTCTGCCAGTCAGTCAATTCTCGATCCACTTCACCGTCCACTCATCTATCCCATACTTCCTGAGCTTTGTTATAAGGATGTCATGGGGGACCATATCAAAAGCCTTACTGAAATCAAGGTAGACTACATCTACCGCTCTCCCCCCATCCACCCAGCTAGTGACATTTTCATAAAAGGCCACCAGGTTGGTCGAGCATGACCTCCCCTTGGTGAACCCATGCTGAGTACTCCTGATAACCTCCTTTTCCCAGTTGTCTGATTATGACACTTGGTCATAATCTGTACATCATTGCAGAACAGGCTATATTCACAGCTCTTCTCATTTAAATGTGATGAGTAATGTTGCAGTCAGCATTGCTTCTCTGAAGTAAGGATTCCTTTCCTCCTTTAGCTAGATTTTTCCTAATAAGTAGTTCTGAACTATTTTTCAGGGTGGATGTGGGAGTCTGGAGGAAGTATCTTTTTCACTGAATCATAGAATCATAGAATGGTCTGGGTTGAAAACGACATAAAGATCATCTAGTTTCAACTTCCCCCCTGCTGTGAGTAGGGCTGCCAACCACTAGACTAGGCTGCCCAGAGCCACATCCAGCCTGGCCTTGAATGCCTCCTGGGCATGCACAGCCTCTCCAGGCAATCTGTTCCAATGTGTCATCACCCTCTGAGTGAAAAACGTCCTCCTAATATCTAACCTAAATCTCTCCTGTCTTAGTTTAAAATTGTTCCCCCATGTCCTATCAATATCAACCCATGTATATTCCCCCTCCTGTTTATATGCTCCCTTCAAATACTGGAAGGCCACAATGAGGTATCCCCAAAGCCTTCTCTTCTCCAAGCCAAACAAGCCCAGACCCTCAACTTTCCCTCACAGGAGAGGTGCTCCAGCCCTCTGATCATCTTAGTGGCCCTCCTCTGGACCTATTCCAAGACTACCATGCCTTTCTTTTGCTGGGGACCCCACGCCTGGACACAGTACTACAGATCACAAGAGCTTAGTAGAGGGGGACAATCACCTCCCTCTCCCTGTTAGCCACTCCTCTTTTAACATAGTCCAGGATATAGTTGGCCTTCCAGGTTGAAAGCTCACACTGTTGGCTCATGTTCAGCTTCTCATCCACCAGGACTTCCAAGTCTGTCTCCACAGGGCTGCTCTCAAGTTGTTCTCCCAGTCTGTATAAATACCTGGAGTTGCCCCGGCTTAGGTGCAGCACCTTGCCTTTTACATGGGCCCATTTCCCCATCCTGTCCAGGTCCCTCTGGATGGCTTCCCTTCCCTCCAATGTATCAACTACACAGCTTGGTGTCATCTGCAAACTTGCTGAGGGTGCACTTGATTCCATTATGTCATTGATATAGATGTTGAAGAGCTCTGGTCCCAAGACTTACCCCTGGCCTCCACCCAGACATAGGACTGTTGATCACAACCCTTTTGCTGTGACCTGGGAACCAGTTCTTAATCCATCAATTCACTTATGTATATTTTTGTTTGTTTATTTAAAGTGGACAGTCTCCTCACTAACCTATTTCTCCTATGTAGAAAGTTTTGCCAGAATGCAGCATTATCTGCAGGCTTTGGAGCATCTGAAAAACAATCCTGCTGCCCTGGAAGCCCTGGGTGCCTCCCCTCTGAAGGTGCACAACATCCAACTGACAGATAGGAACAATCATGTGGACACAGAAAGAACACAACTAATGCTGGAGAGACTGTGTCACAGAGTGGCTTCCCCAGCTCATGTGAAAAGAGATCAACGCTGGGCTTTTCAGCAAGTCTCAAGTGGCCTGGGAGCAAGAGTCCCACTGCAAGGCAATAGAGTGGGATACCAGTTGATTTGGAGAAGGAAATCCATAGCTCTGACGAGAAGAACTAGAAACAGCAAGAAGGGTGTCTTCATTTTGTGATGTATGAGCACACTGCAGAATGCTAAGGGACCTTCCAAGTCAGTGAATCCTTCTCTTACTGTAATCATTTTCAGAAATGTATCAAGATCTAGTTTTCAAATATCAGCTGCCTCCCTTCCTCCCAGATATGTTCCACATTTCAAAACTTTGTTCAAAAGAGTTTTATAGCTACTCACAAACTGCACAGTGGAGCTTACAGCACAAATGGCATGGCTTTTAGAACACCTGTGAGCCTCTGCAATAGAGGATAACATCCTGGCATGGGGTTGAGCACTCACATTACATAGTTGCTGGAGAACGCTGTTCTGGGTGATGAAGTATTGCACAAGGCTGATTTGCATCACCCTAGGGCTGGGCTGAGGCAAACCTCACAAATACAAGTTAACTTCCTCTCTGGTTTGCTGTCTGAAAAGAACTTTGCATCAGTGTTTTCACCCAGAAACTAAAGTCCATTTGAAGAGGACCAGCTGTTCTCTCTGGGTTTTCCTGGAGACCCAGGACATCCTCAGACACCTCCTCAGGCAACTCACTGAGGAATTGTGTCTTTTTTGAATCATTTTATTATGATTTTTTTTTTCACTTTTTGACTAAACAAAGGCAGTAGGAATGGACTAGATACTGCAGGTGAAGGAGGAGTTTGTCAGGGCAAGAAAATTAACCTCTTATCAACTCACATAAACTTCACTTTACTCTTCACTCCAGCCAGACTTTACCTACTTGATATGCTGGGCAAAAACATTTTCCAGGTTTTAGAGATTTTACTAGCTACCTTAACTAAGGCCAAATACTCAGGGCAAGCATACGACCTTTTATGTTGACTGAGAAAAAGAGAAGAACTTTTCTATTATAAATAGAAGAATATTTTCTATGTCACCTTTTAAGAATGCCAGTCACTTGAGTGACTCAGGGTGAAATTAAAATCCAGCCTTCTGCAGACCTCATCCAAGACATAAACCACCAATTTTCTTTCCCACTTTCATGCTTCCAGTCTCTGTGAACATTCATGTTTTCTTGAAATAAACTAGTTAAGCATCTTTGATGATTATATCACAGATCAGATTACTGACTCCACAACATTCCTAGTTCCTGCCTAATGGTTCCTTTTCAGAACTCCTGGCAGTTAGTTAAGATCTTCAGCACTAAGCACAGCCTTATTTATTAACTAACCCGAATAGCAGAATTTGTGGCACTGATAAAATAATTGAATGTCTTATTACCTTGATGCGTCTTAATGGACTGAGTGATCTGTAAATAGACAACCTACAAGCTTGTTATGGTTATGGGAAGCTCTAACACAGTACAGGTCACCTCTGGATCACCATGCATTCTGGTGAGGAAAGGTGTTTGCTCATAAATATTTCAGTGAGCGAGTGGTTTTCCCTGGGGGTTGCAGCTGTAACACCATACACTCTTTCAGCAGACGTTAATGTACGCCAGAACATGCATATTTGTATAACCATGTACACATTAGCCATTAGAAAAGCTTAATGAAATGCTTGAAATACATGAAAACAACAACAATAACAAAATGAACATTTAAGCTAAAAGAGAGGCAGTTTTATTATGTCTTTGACTGCAGAAGGAATAAACATCCATTTCACTAACATGCTTCATTGAATCTCTAACATATTTTTACATGTGCAGATAAAGTTACTCGTATCTGGAACAAAGTCAATGGAGTACCTTTTAACTGACTCAGAAATGGATCGCTTCTGTCAGTGGAGTGTACTGGGGGAAGTACTGGAAGATATGTATAGATACAGGGATAGAAGTGGAAGGAGAAAACAGTGGAGCAGGATGCATGGGTTAGTCATCTGTGTTGCTAAGATCATTACAAGAAGGAAGAGGAAATTCATGTCTGAAGATCTTGTGAAAGGCTATTATTGTCATCATGACAGAAATTAGCTGAGAAACATGTTGAATACGTCTCTATGAACATAAATTTAAGAAAAGTGTGAGCTATTCATTTGTGCAAAATGTCTTCTGCAAACAGTAACTCCGCATACACACAGATACTGTGAGCCAATGTAGGACATTGTTTCCCCCACCCCTCCTCCAAAGGAGATGATGAGGTGCTTGTGCAGCAAACCTAACTTCAGTCTGCTATTGGGTGTTGAGGTAAGGGAGCTATCTTCCGTTTTGCATCAGAATGAATCAAGGTAAGCTAAATATCATGATAGATAACAGTTATCATACTCAGGTTGGTAGGATGCTCTGACTCTACATCACATAATAGTGATTTTACATTCTTGTGGTATTGAAGCCCGAAAATCTTAATTTTCAAGGTAAAATTGATTTCTGGAACTGAGCTTTACCACATTCGTACTCCATCTTCCACTGCAAAAGAGGAAATTATATCTGATGAAAGCCTCCTCACATGTTTTTGAGAACTTCTGTTAGCTGTATTTAGAAACCCAGAGCTGCAGTATTTTTGCTCAGTTACCACCAGCCATATGCTTTTTTTTGTTTGTTTGTTTTCATAATTAGATAAGTGAAACTTGGTGGATTTGTGTTTAGAATGGTGGTAGGAATCAAAGTTCATAAGTATGGGAAGAAGGCACAAAACTGGGACTTCAGAGACCCAGGGCCAGACCTGGCCTCCTTCTTAGTGGCCAGAGGTACCCACAGACATTATTTAGGCACATCTGCACTTCCCTAGGGATCTGTACCCTGGCATTCTCACTCCTCCCTATCCTTTTCTCACAGATGGAGGGAAATAACAGCTCCTCCTTATTTCACAGAGTGAGTGTGAGGATTGCAAGATATTAAAAAACAGTAGTAAGTGAAGTGTATCAGAGTTTTATTTTAAAAAGAACTCTCCACACATTTCCATCTGCAACCTGGAAAGAGAATGTATCTTTTGCAGAATGATTTGTGGCAGACAAATTTGACAACTTAGTATGGGGCTCACACATAGATCAGCTTGGAGCTTGACAGCACTTAATGTCCTTGCATCTGACTGAGGATCTAAAATCATTTGTTCTTATCTGCTTCTGAAACCCCCGGAAGGAACAACAAATGTGTAAGTGGGCCATCCTGACATGGTCTCACGCACACATGAGACCCCAAGAGCCAACAAGACACAGTTAAATGACATGGGGAGAGAAACTTCGAAGCAGAGCAGTCTGTCAATCAGGTTTGCCAACTGAAGAAAAAAAAAGGAAAACATGGAGTGAAGGAGGAAGTGGAGAGGCTGAGGACTATAAAAGAGTGTGAGAGGGAGATTGACTGGTGGTGTCAGTCCCTCTCAGCCTCAGGTTCTCGGCACACAGCCGAGGCTCTTCATGGAGCACGTCAGCCCCTGCCACCTCACAGACAGGTGGTAAAGAGGAACCAGCTAGCTGACAGTGCTGCAGCGAGCCCCCTGTGCTCTCTTCCCCCTAGCAGCAATTCGAGAAGGGAGGAGGAGTGGAAACGGGTACCTGCTCGGCAGAGGGGACATCCCCCATCCCGACCATCCCCGGCTCCCCAGGTGCCTCTGCACAATAGGTTTGAGGCCCTGGATTTTGAGGGGGGGACGAGTGAGAGTGTGGAGACAGGTTCACCCATGAAGTTGACTCAGGTGAAACCGTCGCCCCCAAGCCTCAAGACTGCTTCTACCCGTAAGGATAGAAGGGTGATAGTTGTAGGTGACTCCCTTCTGCGAGGAATGGAGGGCCCTGTATGCTGGCCCAACCCTACCCGCAGAGAGGTGTGCTGCCTTCCCGGGGCACGGGTCAGGGACATTTCAAAGATAATTCCTGGGTTGATTCGGCCTTCAGATTATTACCCACTTTTAATAATTCAGGCTGGCGGCGAGGAAGTTGATAGGGAAAGCCTGAGGTCTATCAAGAAAGACTTCAGGGGGATGGGGCAAATACTTGAAGGAGCTGGGGTGCAGGTGGTCTTTTCTTCTATGCCTGTGGTGTCAGAGAAGGGTACAGGGAGGATCCAAAAAACCCAGCTCTTAAATAGATGGCTTAAGAGCTGGTGCAGACACAAGAATTTTGGCTTTTTTGACCATGGGGCAATTTACACTGCACCTGGCATGATGGCTGCTGATGCAAGCAACCTGTCCCTGAGGGGTAAGAGGATCTTAGCTGAAGAATTAGCAGGACTCATTGATAGGTCTTTAAACTAGGAACGAAGGGGGAAGGGGGCAAAATAAGGGCTACTGGGATTGAACGGGTCATTCGAGGGCATGTACCAAACTCAGTGGGCAATGAGGGCGGAGTGCAAAGGGAGGGAGTAGGGCAGGGGGATGCTGGGGATGCTGCTGTAGGGGATCCTAAATCACTTATAAAGGTGGAGAGACGGATAGCCCGGCTGAAGTGCCTTTATACCAATGCACGCAGCCTGAGTAACAAGCTGGAGGAACTGGAAACTGTGATGCACTCGGAAAGTTATGACCTTGTTGCTATCACAGAAACATGGTGGGATGACTCCCACAATTGGGATACTGCCATCAACGGCTATAGACTCTTTAGGAGAGATAGGCGAGGTAGGGTGGGGGAGTTGCTCTCTATGTCAGAGATCGGATAAACTGTGAGGAGCTTCCTATGAGAAACAGTCATGAACAGGTTGAGAGCCTGTGGGTTAGGATTAGAGATGGGACTAATAAAGGTCATCTGGTATTAGGGGTATACTACAGGCCACCTGATCAAGGGGAAGCTGTTGATGAGGCTTTCTTGCTCCAGATGCATGAGGTGTCTGGCTCACAGGCTCTTGTCCTGATGGGGGACTTCAACCATCCGGACATTTGCTGGGAAAACCACACAGCGAGCTGCAAGAGCTCCAGAAGGCACTTGGAATCCATTGATGATAGCTTTCTGGTTCAGGTATTGGACAGACCGACCAGAAGTGAAGCATTGCTGGACCTGCTTCTCACCAACGCTGAGGAGATCATCAAAGGCATCAAGGTTGGAGGCTGCCTGGGCTCCAGCGACCATGCCCTGGTTGAGTTTGTGATCTCAAGCGATGTGGGCCTGGCAAAGAGCAGGATTAGGACGCTGAACTTTAGAAGAGCAGACTTCAAGCTACTCAATGGATTGCTGGCCAAGATCCCCTGGCGTGCTGCCCTCAAAGACAAGGATGTTGAGAAGAGCTGGCTGCTCTTCAAGGATGCCCTCCTGGAAGTGCAAGAGGTCTCCATTCCACTGAATAATAAAGTGGGCAGGTGAGGTAGGAAACCAGCATGGCTCAGCAAGGACTTACTGAGAGAACTGAGGATGAAGAAAGGGGTGTACAAGCTCTGGAAACCTGGGAAGAATACAGGGATGCCGTCCGGACTTGCAGATGTGGGATCAGAGAAGCCAAGGCGCAGGCAGAACTGAACTTGGCAAGGGATGTGAAAAACAATAAGAAAACTTTCTACAGGTACATTGGCCAGAAGAGACAGGCCAAAACGTGAGTACCTACTTTGGTAAATTTAAAGGAGAACTGGCTTCAGCAGATGAAGAGAAAGCTGAGGTGCTGAATGAGTTCTTCACCTCGGTCTTCACTGGTGGCCAGGATTCTAGTCTTTTTCACGTCCCTAAGCCCTGCATCCCCAAACCTCTATGTGGGGACCAAGGAGGTAAATCCCTCCCCACTGTAAGGGCAGAGCAAGTCCGAGAGTGCCTCCTTAGACTGAATGTGTACAAGTCTGTGGGGCCAGATGGCGTGCATCCCAGGGTCCTGAAGGAGCTGGCCGAGGTGGTTGCCAAGCCGCTCTCCATCATATTTGAGAAGTCGTGGCTGTCAGGTGAGGTCCTGGATGACTGGAGGAAGGGTCACGTCACTCCCATATACAAGAAGGGGAGCAGGGAGGACCCGGGGAACTACAGGCCGGTGAGTCTCACCTCCGTGCCTGGGAAGATCATGGAACAGATCCTCCTGGACAACATGCTCGATCACATAAAGAATGAGCATGTGATCCGAGACAGCCAGCACGGCTTCACCAGGGGAAGGTCATGCTTAACTAATCTTGTGGCCTTCTATGATGGAGTGATGGCGATGGTGGACGAAGGGAAGGTGACCGATGTCATTTACCTGGACCTGAGCAAGGCCTTTGACATGGTCCCCCACCACATCCTCATCTGCAAATTGGAGGGAAGTGGATTTGATGGGTGGACAACTCGATGGATAAGCAATTGGTTGAAAGGCCGCAGACAGAGGGTGGTGGTCAATGGCTCTATGTCCAGGTGGAGGCCGGCAATGAGTGGTGTCCCCCAAGGGTCTGTCTTGGGACCAGTCCTCTTTAACATCTTTATTAATGACATCGATGAGGGAATTGAATGCACCCTCAGCAAGTTTGCTGACGACACCAAGCTGAGTGGTGCGGTTGATACGGTGGAAGGAAGGGATGCCATCCAGAGGGACCTCGACAGGCTGGAAAGCTGGGCTCAGGTGAACCTAATGAGGTTCAACATGGCAAAGTGCAAGGTTTTGCACTTGGGCCAGAAGAACCCCAGGCACCTGTACAGGCTGGGAGGAGTAGTCCTTGAGAGCAACTCGGCAGAGAAGGACCTGGGGGTCCTGATGGATGAGGGACTCAACATGAGCCAGCAGTGCGCTCTGGCGGCTCGGAAGGCAAATGGGATCCTGGGCTCCATCAGGAGAGGGGTGGTCAGCAGGGATAGGGAGGTGATTGTCCTTCTCTACTCGGCTCTTGTGAGGCCCCATCTGGAGTACTGTGTCCAGGTGTGCAGCCCTCAGTACAAGAAGGACATAGAGATTTTGGAAAGGGTCCAGAGGAGGGCCACAAAGATGATCAGAGGCCTGGAGCACCTCCCCTATGAGAACAGGCTGAAGGAGTTAGGCTTGTTCAGCCTGGAGAAGAGAAAGCTGCGGAGTGACCTCATTGCAGCCTTTCAATACCTGAAGGGAACCTACACCCAGGAGGGGAGTAAACTGTTTGAAAGGGATGACAATAGCAGGACTAGGGGAAATGGATCCAAGTTGAAGGAGGGAAGATTTAGGTTGGATGTTAGGGGGAAGTTCTTTACTAGGAGAGTGGTTAGGCCCTGGAACAGGCTGCCCAGGGAGGTTGTGGATGCCCCGTCCTTGGAGGTGTTCAAGGCCAGGTTGGACGGGGCCCTGGTCAACCTGATCTAGTACAGGTGTACGTTTGGTGGCCCTGCTAGGCAGGGGGGTTGGAACTACATGATCCTTGAGGTCCCTTCCAACCCGGGTCATTCTATGATTCTGATTCTGTGATTCTATGAGTGTGTATGAGATGGTTTGAAGCTGTGTTTGCTCACAGGCAGGGCTGGGAGGCTGCAGAGCTTCATGCCTGGAGGCAAGGGAGGCCCAGGGGCTGTGAGCAGAGGCAGATGAAGCTCTGATCTTGACAAGGGGCAGCTGCAGATCCTGTCCAAAGTGAGAAGAGAGCTGAGGCCCCAGGCCATGCCAAGGGACCAACATTGTGCCTGCTGACTGTCATCAGCAAGGTGGTCATTTGCTGTGGGTCAGACTGAGCTGGAGGGCTGGCATAGGATGAGCCTTGCTGTAGATTAATCGCACTGAGGTGCAGCAGTCTCATTTCCTAATTGTACATACTTTGCACTGACTCCAGTAAAATCAGAGTTGGGTGTCTGCAAGGAGCTTTAAAACTCCTATTTGGTGTGCTGAAATAATAACACTTCCCAGCTGGAAAACCCATGTGAGAAGGCTCTTAGAAGTGAGTTTGTAGCAGAGATTTGGGAAAGCAAGACTCCCCTCTTGCAACCAGCAAATGCAGTTTTACTTTTCCTTTGAGTAGCCACTCTTGTACCCTGTCAGTTTTTCAGTAATCACATGGAGCAATCAGAGAGTGTTCAAAGTTTTTCCCAAGCTGGGATAGTTCCTTAGCAATGTAGCCTGGCTCCAAGGCAGGAGAAGAGCAAAGCATGGAATGCACTGGTAGGATGAGGGGGAAGAAAGGCATGGGGTTGGCAGTAAGAGAGGAACTGCCCAACTGAAAATAGCTGCTGGGCTTTTATTCAGGTTGCAACAAATAGGAACATATATCCCAGATCTGCAACGCTGCTGGGAAATAAATCTTTTAGAACCTGGTACTTGAAAAATGAGTTTTAAAGTAATTATGATAGGTTATTTTTTCTTTGTTCGTTTGTTTGTTTTTTAAGAGTAATGAAGGCATAGAGTCTTCATGCCTGCTGTTTTTGCACCACTAGACTGAGAGTGACTGAAGGAAATTAAAGGTTGTCTGAGTTTGTGTAAGCTGGTGCTTGCAGGATGTCACCTTGAAGCTGCAGGATGGTCAGAATATTCTGGTCTACTGCTCCCCTGTGGAAAGTGCCAGGATGCATGGAAGCTGGAAGTCCAAGGCAGCTGCATCCCCACCTGCCACTGAACAAAGAGAGCGGTTAATTGGTGGGTGCTTTGAAGACAGTTTTGTCTCTACCATTGAGCTCTGTCACCACTGTCTTTCATTTGTTGGTTTACTTGTGTGTTTGGCAAATACTTAACAAAAAGATACTGCAACAAGAGTTGCTGTTCTATAGGTCAGGTGTTGAGTCCTGCAAGTGCTGGTAGTGTAAATATGAATTTGAAATAAACAAAATGGCAGGAAATGGGGCTTTTCTTAGAATCTTGGACCTGAATTTGGATGTTTGGATTGCTCTTTTATATGGCTCAAGGACTAAGTCATCTCAAAGTGATTTCCTCTTCATTTGTTTTCCCCTCACTTCTCAAGAAGGTATTGCCTAGAGTAGCCAAGATGCAACTCAGACATCATTCCCCTTGTATAACAGCAAATATACAGAGTGTTGTGGTTAGGCTGGTATCTGCAGATCGTTTAGCTAGAACTATTATCACGGTAGAAAGAGATAATCAAAACTAAATGAAAATGCTCATCCATGTCCTAGGCTTGCAGAAAAACTCCCAAGGGAGCAATCTCCAGAAAGAGATCCTTACTCAGTGGCAGTCAGCCCTTAAATGGGGT
Source organism: Excalfactoria chinensis (assembly GCF_039878825.1). Taxonomy (NCBI): domain Eukaryota; kingdom Metazoa; phylum Chordata; class Aves; order Galliformes; family Phasianidae; genus Excalfactoria; species Excalfactoria chinensis. The sequence continues at coordinate 92,599,007 of NC_092826.1, forward strand.
CTAGGAGAGCTGGAGCCAGGCTCCACCCTTTCTGGTCAAATGGGTGAATTGCCTTCACCTGTGCTTCCATGGCTGACTCAGTGCTTGCCTTAGATGGTCAATGAGAGGTTCAGGCCATGTTTCAACAGTTCCCATACACCTCTGCACTATGGAATATGACTTGCATCAGGGAGATTTGCACCCTCACCACCGTCATCAAAAAGCTCACAAGACAGCAAAGGGTACTTACTGATCATTGCTTACAGGTTCCAGGAGGAGGCTCACTGCATGCTTCAACTCACATTGAAGATTGCTATGAACAATCCTTCATATCAGTAGCGTCAGAGACAAGTTGGGGTAAGCACATTCAATCTCTTAGTTCTGCTTAGGGAAGAAAACAGTCAGGAGGTGCAGAACAAGTAAATTACTGCCATACTACAGACTACAACATGAGATTTTAATTTTGCCTCAGTTTGCCTTGAGTGGACAAAAGGAGCACAGTAAAAGCACCTCTGTGATAAACTGTTTTAGAAGGAAAAAATGTGAGCTTTAGTTTGGGCCTTACAGTGGGCTGCCCAAGATGAATACTAACTGGGTGAATTCCTGAATGCATGAGCAGGATTAGGGAAAACTAAGACGGAAAAGGTATGTACCAGCTTTAGGACTGAAGTCACTGCTGTGCAATTTCAACAAATAATACAAAATATATTTAAAAATAGCAACCCTGCACCGCTGCAGCCCACACAGCAAAGCAGTCCCATGCAGGGACAGGAGCTCTCCGGTCACCTATAGTGCCTCACGGCAGCTCCAGCTTTTAAGTAACTGCTGGGCTGGTAGGGATCAAACAGCTGACAAGGAGAAGCCAAGTCCATCACTTTGTGTCCATCAATTATCACTTCTGTGGGTGCTGCTTTCACTCTTTACCTATCCCCAAAGGAGCCATGGCTGTGGAGAGCAGCCCCATATTTCTTTACTCTGGGTATTTGCTGCATGCTGCCATTGCTGTATTGCTGCTATGTGTGATCTGGGGCTTGCAGTGTCTGCAAGGTGTGCAAATTCCCAAAGAACTTGGTCACAGTCACGTTGGCCAACGAGATCATGCCTCTCTGCCCTGGCTCCCTGCTGGCACAGGCAGCATCCCCTTTCTGGCCTCACATGGCTGTGCCTTTGCACCATTGCCTGGTCCTAACCCCCTGGCAGAAGCACAATGTTCCCACACAAACCTTACAGGCAAAACTGGAAATTTTATTGCCTTACTTCAGGGAAGCAGAGTTTCTGAACAGATTGTGTCAGCCACTTCTCCTTGAGAGAACTGGCGGGGCATCCTTTTAATTCGAGGCTCCTAGGCATCCTAACAAGTCTGTGAGTTCATCAAAGCTGTGAGAATAGGCAGTATCATCATATTCCACTATTTTTCTTCTCAGATTCAAATCTTTAACCTAGATACAGTAGAAAGCAATGAGCAGAGCTGGAAGCCAGCAGGTCAGGGGATTGGAACAAGAGGAAAGTCACATTCAAATCCCTGTTTTTATGATATGGTCTGCAGTCAGCAAACTCAGTTTCTAATATCTTGACCTTGAAGAACCTCAGAAGCCACTTCTCCTCTGTATTGAGCTATTTTAGGATGCACATATTGAAAGGAAAAAAAGCATTAAGTCAGCATGCTGGGCTCTGAGCTATATGGCTCCCATTAAGCACCCTGCAGCCCATGGCTGCTCCTTGCAGAGGATGCAGGTGCAGTGGGAGAAGCCAAGAGCTGCAGTAGCCATGAAAAGGAGAGCAAATGTCTCAAAACCACCAGCAGCTGCTGAAAGCACAAATAACATGGTTTAGTGGGAAGCAGTGATGAGAGGTGGACAGACGGTTGGACTGGATGATTCTAGAGATCTTTTCCAGCCTTGGTGGTTCTATGATTCTATGAACTTCAAGAGTGCTCCTAGGCACCTCCCTTGCTTATTATCTTTTCCTAAAGAACACTGGAGCAAATTAGGTTGCTTTTTTTCAAATTTATTTTAAATTTGGTAGATCACTGGAGCTCTTTATGTTATAATTACATTAAGTTGCATGTCACTGAACAGCAGTGTAGACAATTGCTTCATTTTTAATCCAGAAAACATTCATCTTTTGATAACAACTCCCCCCCCCCCCCAAAAAGAAAAGAAAAGAAAAAAAATAGTTTAATTTCATATAGAAAACTATTCTTTTCCAATCACAGAGCTGTTAAGGTGAGAAGCCTCAAGAGATCTCTTTGTTCAACTGCCTGTTTCTCAGCAGCTGGAACAGATTCCCTGAGAACCTCCAGCTGGGTTTTGAAGATCTCCAGAGGGAAATCCACAGCCTCTGGAAAATTTGTTTCAGAGTTCAACCATCCCCACAGCAAAAAGGACTTTGCATCTATTTAAATAGAATTTCCTGCACTTCTACCCATGCCCATTGTCTCTTGTCCTGTCTTAAAGCACCACGTCCGGCTCCACCTTACTTACTCTTCTCCACAAGTATTTGTGTACAAGGGTAAGATCCCCCCAAGCCATCTCTTCTCCAGGGTGACAATCACAGATCTTAGTCTCATCGAGAGCTGTTGCAATCCTTTAATCACCTTAATAATTTTGAGCATTAATTTCTTTTAAATTGGCTTGAAAATTTCTGTAGATCCTTTTCTGTTTGTTTGCTTGGCTAAAATACCCATCTTCCTTATGGCCTTTGTTGGATTATGTTCGATTCTTACTCTCTTGTTTGATTTTAGCTTCTGGCAGGCAGTCATCACTCTGAGGAAAACCATGAAGTAGTCAAGCTGCTGAGGGCAAGGACCTACTTACAACTGAAGAACAACAAACAAGCAGTGTTTAGCAGTTACATCACTTGCACCTAGCTGAGTTGGATTTGATGAGTACAAAGGGGCTGTATATACCCCATGTGTTTTACAAACAGTAGTCTGTCTCATGGAGAGTAAGCAGGTCAAAACATTCTTTTTCAGGCATGCTTCTCCACTTATAATAAAATTTTGGCCAACTCACGAGCCTACCATTTCACTCTAGCTTGGGCAGGTATGTTACATTGCACAGGGACTTTGAGTCATTTTGGTTCATGTTCCACACAGAAACAAGGATGTATCTTTCACACCAGTTCTTTTCCACCATTTTCCTGCATCTTATCCAGTTGTCAAAGCAAAAAAAGTTTTCTGCAAAGAATCAATGCAGTTAAGTTCCCTGTGTTTACGGGAATAAAAATATAATCCCTTGAAGTAATTCAGTTTTTTTAGGCTTTGGGCCTAATGCTGCATTTCACTTTGAAAAATTCTAACCTATTCTTAACTGAGAGAGATCTTAATCACACCTATTTTGACTCAGCTTCCTCCCCCCCATTTTATAGAACTTTCAGGTTATATTTTTATGGAAACAAATTTTACAAAGCAATATAGTTGCCGGTTGTCTTGGAACAGGAACGATTAGTGAAATTACATATCACAGAACCATAAAGATTGAAAAAGACCTCTAAGATCACCAAGTCCAACCTCCCACCTACCAACAATACTGCCCACTAAACCACGTCCTTAAGTACTGCATCTACCCTTTCCCGAAACACCTCCAGGGACTGCTACTTCCCTGAACAACCTGTTCCAATGCCTAACTACTCTTTTAGAGAAGAAATTCTTCCTAAAATCCAACCTGAACATAGTGGATTAATGCTGATCAGCACCTGCTCCACCATGTTTTGGACATGAAACTACCCCAAATTTCACACCTTTAATTGCCAATTTAACTACCATCTTTCCAGTCCTTCATCTTCAGTCACCTGAAGATCAGACATCTGATGTAACAGTCCTAAATTTAAAAGCAATGCATTTCTAGGTTTAGTATATAGCAAGAAAAAAAATATCAGAGTTTACATGGGTAATGTAGCAATTAATCCCAATGAAAGATTAATTCAACATCTATAAATGATGCATCATGAAGATGACTACAATGTCCACTCTAAAGCAATATTATATTGCAATATCACTGGCTTACCGTATGGACCAAATGTAAATTGAACAAATACTTAATACAGAAAATTAAAATATCACCTATGTGGCTGCCAAGAAAAATAATTTTACAGAAGTTCTTACAGAACAACTAGGGCATTAGTTTGAACGGGAGACTCCATGCTATGATCCAGTTCCACCAATGTAATGTACCTTTGCTTCTTAGCTAAAGCCAAGCACAGGCACCAAGCACAGAAGAGTTTAAGTTGTAGCAGCTTGTAATGCAATACTTGAGCTTTAATATTGATTCCAGTAATATTCCAGTTCTGCAGCAGAGGCTTGCATACCTTTTGGAAGTCCCTTGGAAATCAGTGAACGCTGACTTGCTGTGGAGTCCAGTAGGGTGAGGGCTATCTTTCTCACTGTCTCTTGCCAGCACCACCAGCAGAGAATGGAGAATGGGCATTTCTTAACAGCTGTCAAGATTCACCTGGTAGATTACAGGTTGGAATTTGTGTTTTGAACATTGGATATTCAGATTGAAGAGGGCAAGAAACAAAATGAATGGCAAAAAATTCCACTCCAGAAAAAAAAAAAAAAAAAAAAAAAAATTAAAAGATTTTGTAGAAGATTTGTAACAATGAACTATAGACTTTCTTTCTTTCTTAGTGGTGAACAAAGCAATGAGTGAAGACAAAAAGCTGCTTTCAAAACAACATTCAGTGTTTATCCCAACAGCTGCAATGTGGACAGACATGCATACTTCAGTCCCACTCCTGCTGTATGTATACAATTCACACCTCTCACATCTTAATGATAGAATGACAGTTCTCCAACCATGCATGAGAGCATCTGTACTTCTCTATAACGTCTTCCACCTTCCTGCATCCAAGCACACAGCAGTCATGCTCCCAGCATCTCTAAGGCAGCCCACATGCTGCTGCCCAGAAATCATGTCTGGAGATCTGGAGAGCAGAGACTGAAACAAAGAACAAAGGCCAAGGAGTTGACTCCTTTCCCTGTCTCCTCTCTCTCCAGTACTATACAGCATAAGCAGCTTTTTTCCTGAGGAACGGTATGTACATGAAGTCATTCAATTCCAGGATGTGCAGAGGATCTGCTCTCTGAAAAAGCACTTGATTTGCTCTGTCTGAGCATGTTGACTCTAAGTAACTAAGTTTCTCAAAAAAATTAGTCTCAGTACCCCATTTCTACAATGTAGGGAAGGAGTGCCTCTCTTACAGCTTTATTCAAGCTTAGAGAGGAATGCAAATTGCTTCAAATGTGTGGGAGTGGCTGACAGTCTTGCATAATACATCAGAGAAATTTTCCAGTTGCAGGGCTATCTCCAATGCCTTGCTTATACTATTAAACTTTCCCAAGTTCATATAAATTCTTAATGATGCTACAAACACTGTACAAAGCCACATTAAGGCACAAAAAGATAAACAAAAAATGCAGCCCAGTGGAGGTCTCAAAGAGCCAGTTCAAAAGAAGCTGGCCTTCTAAAAGTGCATACTCCATTTATATATATTAAGTTTCTTTGTTAATACTTATGTAAACACTCAATGTGCAACTCCACAGAAGATTAAGCCAGATAAAAGACAGTTTAACTCAGGTGTGATTTTTCAGATGTGTGCCTTTCAAGTGGTGACAACCAGACTCCTGTCAGTGAAACATCATGGAAAAATTCACATTGCCCCATTTCACGTCACAGTGCTTCTTATTCAGATTTCTTCTTTCCTAGATCTTTTTCCTACTCCCCCCTTACAAGCAATGCTAGCCACATCACAGCAGCATTGTCTTTGTTATTAAATACGCTGTTCTAATTTTGTGTGAAGAACAAACTATAACGACAGAGTGCTGAATCTTCTGTTTCCTATAGTTAGAACATCCCCAGTACATTTGAAATGGGAAAGTTTGCTGCAACAAAAAAATCCCAAACACTTTAAGAGTTTCTATTCATTGTTTTAAAGCAAGAAAACTTTTGTCAGAGTTTATTATAAAGGAATGGCACATGAAAACCAAATAAATAGTTGGATGGTTAACAGTATGCAACAGTATACCACTAAATTTCCATTACATAAAAATTAAACTTTGGAACAGCATCAATACAAAAGGTTTCTTAGAAGACCAGGACTCAGTCCAAGATCCTCAGATGTGCACTGCAAAACCAGCCAATTCTGATGCCTGGTTTTATACCATGAGGGACTGTGTCCACTGAGAAGTATGACCCATCCATACTGCTCCCTAGACCAACTCCACACCATCGTATACGTATGGTTTTTCCAAGTGTCTAAGGGGAAGTGATTAGGAAGCATGAGGTATGAGTTGTGCTTCATTGTTTCAGAGCTTATAGCATCTTCTTCCTCGTTTGATAGCTACACTGAAAAAGGTTATGCAATTTAGCCTAAGGATGCTTCTTTCTTTCTAAAGCAGCAGTTAGAACAAAACAAAAAGCAGGCAGTGACTGACCATGCTCCCAGTAAAACCTCAGCTGGGTTTGGGAGGGCAGGGAAGTAGGGGCAGAAATTAAGGGCCGATTTGACATTAGATGGACAAACTGCCTGAACTAAGAAGTTGAAGCAAGGAGTGAGAACTTCAATCACTGCTGCTAATGACTATCTCATTTTCTTTGTTGCCCACTCATCAGCAATGTGCAGACACACTGAGCTGGGTTCTGTTAGTGCACCTTGCTCAAAATAGGAGCATCAGTCTGTGGGTTCTCACGAGACTGCCATTGGGAAATTTACCACTCTCCAGAGTAGAACTTCACTGTGCTCCCAAAGTCACTACTGTTTCTGGAATTGTCTGATGATAAGATGCATCTTTACCTGTAGGACATATGCATTGTTTGCTAGAGAAGCCTAGCTCACTCTTTAACTACACACTAAATCCAAGTCTTCAGATGTGATGAAAATGTAAATAAATACATGGTGTAGTTTTGAAATCTGTCAAACCAGTCGACTTATATCATGTATTTTTGTAGATCAGTAGATACATCCACTGAAGTCAGGATTGCTAATAAATATTTGTGGAAAACCCAGCATTAAATATTTGCATTGCATGACAAAACGTATCCTAAAATACACTTCTCTTGACATCTGCCACTGAACCTCATCTAATGTCAACTTCTCCAGAACATCAAAGCAATTAACAGAATTTGTCTGCTATCCAGAGAAAGCAAACAAACAAACAACACAACAGAAATAAAAATTACAAACAAAATAAGCTTTCGTCTTTGTTAAATTCCTGCCAGCCACTTGAAATCTTTTTTATTTCTTCCACAAAATTAAAAACTTCTTGGCACATTCTCCCTAGATGCCACCTATCAAAGTTTTCTTTTATCTAGAACTTTCATTGCATATTAGAGATTCCCTTGGCTAGGATATTTTTGCTTAGTAGAAAACACTACTATGAAGAAACGCATAGTTCAATAAATGAATTCTCCTGGTATTTTTTGCAGCAATGGTTCCTCAAACTTAAATCGTTTAGAAATGGCTTTCTGCTCAGTTGCTTTTTCTTTTTCTGACTGTCTACATTGTCCCAGAGTATATGAAGCCACTACAATTAGCTCTTCTGTCATCACCGATTCTTCCTTTTCAGCTTTCTCAACATCTGCAGGTTTTTCAGAGGCAGAATCCACATTTTTCTGGATGACATCACTGCTCTCCCCTCCTGCACTCTTGCTCCAGGTCCTGCAAGTAGGTTCATCACTTTGTTCTAACCAGGGGTGCTGGAGACACTCTTCAGCAGTTGCCCGTTCCCTGCAAAGGAACAAAGTGTTTAAAGAAATGTCCCAGTGAACTTAAAGTCTAGTAAGATATTCATAGTTTTCTTCCAAGGAAATGAATGTACTAGACTGATTGAACTACTGAAAATGTTCTGAAAACTACTTTTTACCCCAAAAGTCCAACAGTCCAAGAAGACAAACTGTTAATGCTTGAAATAAAGGAGTTCATAGAATCTTAAATACCACAGTATACCAACATTACTGAGCAACTGTCTTATTCCTTAAATCTATGAAAATCATGCCTTATTTACATTTAAGTATTTCCATGCCTACCCCCCCCTGCAAAAAAAAAAAACCAACAAAAAAAAACCAAACAAACAACAACAACAACAAAAAAAAAACACCAAAAAGCCCCACCCAATTAAACCACCAAGATACAGTAGGCAATAATTCTGGTGGTTGACACGCCATGTGCACAAAAAGTACTACTTCTGTTTTGAGAGCTGGAATTTCCAATTTGCCTTCCCTTAGAAAAGCACACTAATGAACTACGGAAGAGTAAGGTACTCTACTAATACAGTAGAAACAGAAGGCTCAAAGCACAGCTCATATAAGAGACACCATCAGGGTACACATATTGAAAGCCAGAATACTGTACCACACTACGCTGCATTTACACAATCTTCTGAAATTTTCAGTTCTAATTGCTATAGTTGGATACATTCAGAACACACAAGTCAGGAGGCTAATGGAAAACTCTTTTAATATGTATGAAAAGTAATAGTGCCCAAAGTTACCTTACACTTGAAAAACAAAAATTCAAGTATTCACTTTAAAATGTCTATGCTAATGCGTAGGACTGGATTCAGCTGTGTATTTTACTTACTCAGGCTTCTTCACCAGCAAGGTTTTAATGAAATCCACAGCAGACTCTGATATGAGGTCAAAATCTTCTCCAGAGTAACTTACATTCATTTGAGATATATTTAAGAATGTTTCTTGTTTATCATCCCCTAAGAAGGGTGATATCCCTGTTAGCATGATATATGCCAGTACTCCAATGCTCCTAAATTGAAAGCAAAAAACACAAAACCAGGTTTTTTTTTGTTTGTTTGTTTTTTGTCTTAGTTGTTTTCTTTTTAAGCATTCCAGCAGTGTTATTGATGATCATTAATTTGTTCAACTTACTTACCACATATCAGTTGCTGTACTGATTGGGTCATAACTTAGAATTTCAGGAGCTATTCAGGGGAAAAAAAAAAAAGTTACATTTTTTCCTCATACACAGACACAATACTGTATTTACAGAGTGCAAAAGCAGGCATGTGGAAAAATTTTCAATAAAAGACCATCACACTTCAAGTGACTTATAAATAGATATTTATAGTCAAGTGTTTTGAATTATTACCATCATTGGTTAGTTTCAGGTAAAAAGAAAACTGATTTCTTTTTATTGTAATCTTCAGAAGCAATGATCATCTCTTCACCAATTAAGAATGCTCTATACAAATCTACTGAGAAATAATTTCAATATCCAACATTCTATATTGCAGCATGAAAACCCATACCTACAAAGAATACGTTATATAACTTAAGCTTATTTTCAAGCATATTTTCAAAGCCTGAAATGATTTTTCTTTTTAATGAAATGGATACAAAGCCTACCAGGCTAGAATACCATATTCAGTAAGATCATGTATTTTTCAATCTCTCATCCAAGTAATACTTGTCATAACTGCTTAGATTCGTCTAAAGTATGTACTCATTTTCAACACAAGCACAAAATTGTCAGTCACTGCTCTGGTGATTCCAACTTTTACAGAAATATCACGTCTAATAACTTGATCTTCTGACACCATAACTATATAGGCAGTTTGGCATTCATCAAATTTTGAGACAATTTTCCATTGTTGATAGTACCCTCCTCCTCAAAGCTACACCAATGTCATAGTAACAACTTACCTACATATTCTGGAGTTCCCATAATTTCCCTTAATTCCTCACTGTCCTTCACTATCCTGGAAAGGCCAAAATCCACTATCTTTATGTCTCCCAGTGGAGACTTACTGGTTAGTAGAATGTTCTGTGGCTGAAAAGCAAAGCAAGCAGATGTTCAAGATCACCAAAATCTTATATCTACGACACCATAAAATTGCATAATTATTTTAGAATAACAGTGATATGTTGTAACATATACAGTACCTTGAAGTTCTGGTTTTTATTTTTTAAAAAAAGGTGAACTTGGAGAGAGAAACTGGCTCAACACAACTGCTGGATTTTCATTTAAGAACTGAAAATTAAGCATCTACTTTTCTTAGCTTAGAACTCATACAACAGACATGCCAGCAGCTACCATTTAGCAAAAGGACATGAAGATCTCCACATTTGTGCCTTTAGTCCTTCATACCACCTTTCTTCCCTCCTTGTTCCTTCCAATGTTCCCTCCCTGTTACTTAGTGTAAGATATTTCCTGTTCATGTTTTTTAAATGTTTATGAAACTTCTTTTGACTATACCTGTTTATACCTCTGATGCAACTGACCTCAGTCTTGTTCAAAGTACTAACAACTATATTGCGGACTATCAACTAAAGAACAGTTAAAAAACCAAAACCAAAACAAAGCAAAAAAAACCCAGCAGCCTGAAAAACAGGTTTTTAAGACTTTTGGATAAGCTTGTTTGCTCTGTTGTTATTAGATCTTGGCTGTCATTCCTCATCACAAACTCTGCAGTCATTCAGAAGTCCCTTTCCTTCTATTTTGAATGGCAGCTGCTGAATTTAAAGATATTTAAAAATAAAATAAAATAAAAAAATCTTTAAACTATCTTTAGTCAGTAGGTCTTAGTTTTTTGCAATTGAAGCAATTCATTGCCAGACCAAGTCCCTGTCTCCCCACACTGGGCCAATGATTACACTGTGCTCTATCATTAACTTCTACAAGCAGTAACACCAACAGTTCATGCGATGTTCATGCTTCTGGTAAGCTTGACTTCCACGAAAATGATGAAGGCTTTATTTACTGAGAACTTCGATTATCACATATTAGTAGTGGTTGAAAAGGGAGGACAAATGAGTATGAACACAGAACACTGAGGGATGCAATCCAACTGAATTAACACCAACATCTATCTAGGAGAAAACTATTCTCCTATTCACATTTTTTCATTCCCAAATTAACTGTGATGATGCGATTTCACATTAACATCCTTCTTCTTAATGACATAAATAAAACTGTACAAGAATACATCATAATCTTGGCCCAGATCTTCTTGCTACAAGACCTGAATAAATTCAAGTTCTTTCATTCCTGTAAAGTTAAGCCACATTATTTAAAAGGAACTCCAAGACATCTATATATTTTCTGTTTGTAAATGGATGTATTAACAACAGCTTATTTTTGCTTATAAACTAGGATCTGGTGGCCATACAAAGGATTTTGGAGCGGTATATATACCATATTCACATTTTCTATTCTGCATTTGTATTAGAAAAGCAAACATCTGAGGAAAAAAAAAAAAAAAAAAAGTGGCCATGCCTCCCTAATTATCCTCTCAGATGTTCTTCTCAGTGGGAAATTTAGTTCTGTTCTGAAGAGGCAAAGAGAACACAAGAGAAAAGCACTTGCTCTCTATATTTAAATGAGGAAAAGTTTTTAATGACAAGAAATTGTCTACAGTTCAAAAAGACTCATAACCCTAAATCTATTTGTACTGAAATAAGACCAGTTTTCTTCTTTTAAGGAATGACTATATGGTTCAAATGAAGCAACAGTTCAAACCCAGCTTTAAATCCTGGAGATGCTGTAGCATTAGAACTACTATCACTTCCAGCTCAACACTCAATTACTCTCATACTTAAAAGAAAAGGAAGAAAAAATTATTAAACCTATAAAGTGATTTCTCTCTCTTTTTTTTTTTTTCAATATACTGCTGGGCTTTTTTTCAATATACTATCTGGGCTTGACAGTACATTGTACTCCTGCAAAGAGCAGAGATACCCACCCATGCTAGAGTCTCTCCTAGTAGCCATTTTGCAGAGGGCGTTGCACTCTTACTATCAAGCAGTAATGACATGGCTAATGTAAACTGGCAGATTTATAAGCCTTCCTCCCTACTGCAGAGAGGCTTAAAGGTTCCAGTTAAGATCCTTGTATGATGTATACTGAACAAAAAGACTAAATGGACCACTTTACAAGATTGGTATGTAGACAGAGTTCACATTATATCGTCACCTATGTCCACCCTAATGCCACATTAGCACCACTAGATACACGTACCTCAGGAAAGACGATAAAAAGAAAATGAGGCATACTACTAGCATCAGAATCTTGGCCTTTAGGAATCTGAGACATTAGTTGTGCCTCTAGCATCATGTACAAGTAACAACAGTGAAAAGCATAATTTGTTATTGCAAATGTTGGCCAAACTTACATTCCTCATTAAGTTAGATTAAACTTCTGTCACATGAAAGGGAGCACAGCTCTGTTGATGTTCTGAACTTCAGTGGAAAGGACAAAATAAGACAATACATACAAAGATCTGTTCTCTTCTAGCAATTTAGGTAAGTTACACAGATCATTTGTAGTAAGTGCACTTAGTAAAATGGACACCCTTAAAACCTACCTTGTAAGTAGGTTTTGAAGTTTTGTAAACTGATGATATAATGAAAAAATCCATATATTACAATTTATCCATTATTCTAGAAGTCTCTATCAAAGTTTGGCCACAATATTTCTTGTAAATTTAGCTGTCTTTTAAAAGAATATGACTAAGGATGCGTAATTAAGGTTATCTCTTTAAGCTAAACATCTCACCATAACCTGTAAAATTAATGAAGTTAACCACCTTTATTCTACATAGAACAAATGATATGATTCTTTCACAGTATATTCTTAAATGAGGATTTTTTTTTCATGAAACCCTTGAGTACTGTATTACATTTTAGCAGACAGTAGTTGACAGAAGTTTCACTGTTTCTACACAGTTGTGCGGAGAAAAATGTACCCCAAGCTTCCTGAAAATGGGAAGTACCCAAGAAATTATGGGAACAAACTGGAAAAATAGGCCGGTTGAAATATTCTGACAACATTGTGTATAAAAATAGTTAAGCAGGCTGATCAGTGTGCCCTAAGAAAAGGTTTAAGGTCTCAAATACCTTTAAGAAAAGGAGAATCTGCTTGGGGAGGTTTACTTTTTATGGTGAATGTATTCAAGTACAAATAAAAAAAAATGTATCACTCACTAAAGAACAGACATAACAGGGTCTAAGTTCATGATTTTCTGTTAAACAAACTATGTATTGCTTGATAGAGGAACCTACTGGTAGCTTTGTACCAAAATGCAATGAAGCATAAATAAGGATTCCAGCAACAGAAGACAGACATATGTAGTGCCTTACTACTCAGTAAATAATAGAGGAATTAGACATGTAGGAGAATTAGAAGATTTTAACATAAGATTCTTTTAATGCTGGTTTGCTTAGAAAAGTTAGTTCAGCCTCTGAATAAAATTGCTTTATTTCACAAGAAGAACACTTGGATGAAAGCTGTATAAAATTAATTTTAGCATACTAAAAATGGAAAGCAATTTTCTGTATCCCTAGGTTACAACTTGCATCTTAGCTATACATAATACTCTGGATTTCTTATGACAAAGAAACTGATTTCTTACAATAAAACTGTGTATTTATTACGATGTGACCAGTAAGGAAGCCAGAAGTTTAAAAGTAAGAAAAGTACTGCAACAATTTTACCTTTAAGTCAAGATGAACAACATTGTTTCTGTGCAAGAATGAAACTCCTTCTAAGATCTGCTTCATAAGTTGTTTCACATCTTTCTCTTTGAAGGCCTCCTCTCTTTCAGCAACACACTGGTCAAAGATTTCACCTCCAGCAGCACTATAGAACAGTACAAATGTTATTATTTCAAAAACTAAGCTAAAACACCCATTTTATTACACTAGCATAAAAAAAAAAAAAAAGCAGGTGGAATCATCCAGTGGTGATATTTTCAGTTATTAAACATTTTGCAAGCTCTAATGGCCAAGGAAGGCTTCCATTCAGTATGTCAGCTTTCAAAAGAAGCAAAGATTAATATTCCCTGACTTAAGTAAAATAGATTCTACAGAAACTGTTGAGACTGTTTCGGAAAAATTAGTGACTGTGCTCAAGAGATGAATGCCACATTTGTTTAAGGGCAGTGCTTATCAAAGATGTTTCTTTTGCTATTTCTACAAAACTATATGGAAATTTGGCCAAAGTAAGCTTTCATAAACACAATGCAAAATAGCTCTGCCTCTAACTCTCCTCACTTTGTTAAGAACTCAGAAAAGCCTAAATATAAAGTTTATAATTGAGTTGACTGTGAAAAATCTGGTGTACTGGAACACATTAAGTTTCTACACAGCTTTCATCTCGAAATATCTTTGAAAATTTTAGCTCCCAGAGCTTGAATCCTTATCTTTTGCTTATGTATGCTTAAATAAACAACAGAAGAAAAATAAGAAAATAACTACAGATGAATAAATGTGCTTCAAGTACTCCAATGCAAAATGCATGATTATCTCTGTAGCAACAGAAATAAGCATAACAGAGGCTCCATCTTAGAACAAGAGTAGGCAAAACAACATGAGAATGGGGTGACTGTACATAAGGATTGCTGAAGTACTACTAATCAATGCATAGATGAAATCAACTTTTGTGTGAAATTCCATAATCAGCTGAGTAATAGAAACCCTGTAAGGACTGTTGTCTTCAGTTACCTCACAATGACTTTGCACAAGTGTTGATCTTTACTGATACAAAACAACTTCTTCTACCCTGACATGTTCTTTTTTATAATAAATTAAAGTACCTAAGGCCACCCAGAAGAGAAACATTTTCAAACAAGGACCAGACAAGCAAACAAGGCAGTTCTATATAATGGTGAATCTGGATTACAGACTCTTGAGGAAAAAAAAAAAAGAAAAAAATCATTTAAATGTATTCAGTTTTTTAATTTTATGAATACTAGCTTGGTTGATGTATCCCTTGTGCCTTAAAATGCTTCACGCTTTACATTTTCATTTATTTTTATTTTACCTTCCCAGATAGTCTCGTGTTGTTTAGAACTCTCCCTGGAGATTGCCTTGCAAACTAAATGAATTCGGAAGATGGTTACATCTAAAGTGTTTATATAAAGTTTTGTATTTCTGCTCAATACATTGGCTAACTGACACAGCAGTACGATTTGCTTTATTAAACTAAGATTTATTTATTTATTTTTTCCTTAAAAGAAGAAGCCTATTAAACATTTTTCTTAACCTTGTACCAAAGATAACGGAACTAAAGAATGAAAGGAGTTTTCATGAAGTGAGTGTTAATACTTGACTTCTTGAAAAATACATACTCCTGACAACATTCAGTACATTTCTTCAGCATGTTTTTATTTAATTCAAGGAAAAAGGTAGCTGTATTCCAGCTTCGGATGAAATTCAGAAACTAATCAGCTTTTTAAAATGGACATAATTTATTCTAGCATTTTAGATCACATTCCTTTTTTAAAAAAGCGATACCACTTGAACTTCAAGATAAATATTAAAAAATGCCTTCTATAATCAATAAATGAAAAAAAATCAATTTTAGGAATGTCATAATAGGTTACTTGGAAGACTGAATCTCTCTGCTGCTTGAACCAAGACAAGCGTTATTTCTGCTGTTTTTGTCTGTGTGAAATACAACTCATTCCCCTAAACATCTGCCAAACAGGGATCACACTTATTTTTTTTTTTTTTTTCCTCTAATAAGCTTTAATAAACTCAGCTGAGAATCAGCAGGAGGTAGGCCTTATAAGGCCCTGTTTGCTGTATGCCTACTTAATACACATAATACGCTACAATTAAGTTATGCTAACAAATTAGAATACTAGACACCAAGCTGAACCACAACTACATGGAATTTTAGCATTACACTTAAATTTTCTTAGACGTCAAGGCAAGAAGAATTTGAAGCAAAAAATATCCCATTACTGAAATGAAAAGAGAACATGAGTAGAGAACACTAGATATAAAAAAATACTTTTAATTTTAAATAGTTCTAAGTACTCTGCAGTACTTTTTAAAAGATGATGAACCTAAACATCTTCAGAAGTGAAACAAACAAAACCTTTAGACATACACATTCACTTCATGATTTAAGAAACATGGCTGTCCCCAGCCAACAGGCAAAAGTATTTTGCTTTACAAAGAAGTTTTACACAGCGAAAAAATGTTTTAACACGCAATGTTTCTTTTTTGTTTGTTCTTAAATAAAAACTTCTTACAGACAATTCATTTCACCTCAAAATTGCCACATTGGAACATATAATTAGTGATTCCTTAGAAGAACATGGGAAATTTGTGAACTTCCTCACTGCAAGATTGTTTTGTGTAGTGTTGCTGTGAAGCCAGCTTAACAGACTCCTTTAAGCAAAACAATCTGCTGACTGTGAGCCAACTCAGTCACAGAGGTTTGAAAGCACAGTGTCAAAAGGAATTCCAAGAAGATTCGCCTACACATGTGCCAAATTTTGCAATGCTGCTTAACAATATTTTCAACTTAGCTATTCTCTAACTAGAGGTCAGAAAAACAAGCAAACAAAAAACAAACAAAAAACAAAACAAAACAAACAAACAAACCCTGAAGCACAGAAGAGATGAAAACACCTGTAAGCATTTCAAGTACTTCATTGCTATGATTTCAGTATCCATGCAGACCAAGCCTTCTCAGGTGCTTACCATGTACTTTTTTTTTTTTTCCCCCTCCAAGAAAACATCTTCCAATAAGTTTTTGCTTTTAAAATCTTAAAGTAACTGCTCTGCAAGTTACTGGGTACCCTGACCCTCCTCCACAGAAAATTTCCAAAGGGGACAAAACCCAAAGAATTGTGTTTAGGACAATACAATATTTAGATGAACAAGTCATCTTACTCTGGAAAAATTTAGGGGCACAACTTCTTCAAACTCAAGAACTGTTTAGAATATATGATTTCTCTTGTACACCTTCCCCTAGCAAGGTGTAGAAATAAGGTATGATTTATTTCCAAGCTTAAAAGCTGCCGTGACCAGAACCTTTCAGAAATGCATGTACCTATGACAGTACTGTAGTTGTACTACTAACTTCTACATAGTCTCAAGCTAAACCCAAGTGCTTATAATCACTGAAACCATGCTAACATTTATTTACTCCTTATCAGAATAATTGGAGAGCTAAAGTCAGATGAAGTCTAGAACATGAATCATGACTACAACTATACTGACTTTAAATTCAGTGGAGACTGAGCCCCTTCCTTTTAATATTATCATACACTGTACAAAATTCTACATCCTTCTTCTTTCAAGTGCATTCACAACACATTAACGTTTCCTTGGTGAGGTGTAGCAATGATGGCAAGTAAGAGAGCAAATATGCTGAGAATTTTTTAGTGTAAGACTACCCTAACTTACCAATGTGCCCAAAGACAGGGATAACTGAAAACCCATATCTGATGAGGACATATGAAGTAGAAGAGCATTCATACACATTAAATTGCATAGACTTTTTTTTTCCCCCCATTAAATTCTCAGTTCCCAGACAAACACATACTTCCCCTGCCCCTGTGGTCTTTCTGATAAAGGAGCCTAAGAGCTGAATGAATTGCAGAGTGCAAAATAACCAATAAAGTTTAAGAAGGTTCTCTCCAAAACTGCACTGTTGATCTGAGATGGCCATTATGTATTAAATCTTTGTTAACTGATCTAATAGGTAGACAAGGTGCAAACATTGGAACAGCACATGTTATTATCATGACAGTACAGGCAGTAACATTACTCAGGTCCAATAGGTGGAAAAAGTACTTAATATAGTGTATCAAATAAAACCCAACCATCTCCTCAAGATGATGAAGGTACTATTCGTCTTGCTTGAAGTAAGCAATATGTAAGTCCACTATATATACACACACACTATACACATACACACATGATTCTGGCAGGTAACTATCCAATTCATATCCTATTATATGTATCCAACAACACTTTCCTAGATTTTGAAGTTACACACACAAGTTTGTTTAAAATGTAACCCACTAACAAGCTAACATCTATTCCTTCCATAGATGTATAAGCATATAATTATGAACACTTACAAAAATGCCTGCTCTGAAGCACTAGATGCACTGTTTTTCTTTCAAAAGAATAAAAAGTCATTATGTTGTACACAATTATGGGGCCCAAATGCTGCAAGAAAAAAAAAAACAAACAAACAATTTTGAAATCTGAATGTGTGAAGGTTTTCTGGACTCTTATGTTTTTCACTAAACACCCAGGTTTTTATTAATTCAATTTTCACTAAAATAGAAAAATGTCACTGTTCCATATAGTAATTCCAGGCTTTGCATACTACCTCTTTAGACTTAGCTATGCAATTCTCTGCAGTTCATTGGCACATAGCCTCAAGAAGTCAGTGTTTGTGTGGACACAGAGTTCTGCCATCCTGCAGTCAAAACTAAATCCTCATTATTTTCTATTGCTTGAAACCTACATTAACAGTTTGTGGTCAATTTTTTTAAAAAAGCTGATAGTATTTCAAAGACAACCCTCCACGTGACTAAGATTTCTTCCCACAAAGGCGAAACAGTAACAGCTCACCTCCCTTACAACAGATCCAACCTCAAGAGAAGAAACTTCTAAATCTTAGCAGATAAAGTTATTGAGCAATGATTAAGTATTTTTCTCCTTTCCATGACAAGGATCTGCCACAGAGACCATGAAGCTTAGTAGAAACTGAAAGGCTCTACAGAAGCTTACAGTTATGTTCTTTAATCCTTTGCATACAGAATGTCAGAAATCTACTAGCATTCATACCTGTGTTGTTGCAACATGCCTCTGGAACATGCTGACATTAAAGAAGCATCCAGATGTATTTGCTGAAGTCAGTAAAAGAGTGTTTTTTTACAACTCCAACACAGCTATTTATCTCTAACAAGGTATGACTGATGCATATAAAAATAATCATGATGCTAATTACTAAACAACTTACTTAATACTTTACATTAAAAATGTTTTGTAGGAGAACTGAGTTCTAAATGAAAACCAGCAATTTTACGTAACAATTATCACAATACCTATCCCTTGTTTCAAGCTTTAAATTCTACTGCCTGTGTTATATCCCTATGGGAACCAGAAATTTAAACTGTATTCTCATTAAATCTGTATTACCAGTGTTTAAAACATATTTTTTCATCACCAGTAATGGCAGTCAGACTCTAGAAGCCCTGTTATGCTTTTGTATTCTAATGAAAATTGGAACATTTTATAAATCACTAATGCATAACTGCACAACACAAAAATATATACAAGAAAGAAGCTTGCCTTCATGAAAAACAACAACAACAACAAACAACAACAAACAAACAAAAAAAAACCCCATAAAAACAATACACAGTCACTGAACTTCAAAGGTGCAGTTTCTTTTGATTTCTGAAAAACATCAGATTAGGGCACAAGATTTCTCACCATTCATTTCTGTTATCAGAAAAGGGAACAGCTGAACAAACCAAACTAATTTAGCAGGTAGGTCAAGTCACTTCTCAACTATAAAGCCCCACTGTTACTCTCACAGTTATTTTAAATCCACAGAGTCTGAACACGGTCTTAACTGAGCTGCTCAACAGCAAAAATCATTTGCCTAACTCTTAGAATCTACATGAGGAAAAACTAAGCCTCTAGAGATGAGCATTCATAGCTGCAGAAACTCCCATCTGGACAAACTCAGTGCAGGGAAGAAAAATATTTAAGTGTAGAGTCACAAGTTAAATGCAAGGTGAATGTGTAATACAAAAGATTCAGAATTCAAGCAATTTCACAAGCCTTATTTTTCTCCAAAAAGACACCAGACTGCTATATTTGGGATATGTCTTGAGTGCATGCCCAGAAGATAAAAGTGCATGCCCTTCAAATAAAAGATGATATTGCTCTCTTGCCTTTTTCCATCAAGTGGAAGACAAGTTCTTGTCTGTATCATATTAAGAAAGAAGTATTTAGCCAGTCTGCAAGCACTGAGTATGGGAATGCTTGCTGTCCTAAGCTGATATACTTCTTGAAAGATCTTGCAGTTGGAATACTTAATAGTTTAACCAGATAGAGCAGCCAAGAGAAGGAAAATTCCTACAATAAATTCCTTAGTGTTAACTGGTATAGGACACTTCTAAGTAAACTTCTGTTTACTTAGATGCTTACTTTGAGAAGTGTTACATTGAGAAAAGTAAAAAATTCTGATGCTGGTCAGCTTTGTCTACAAATAATTCCAACCCTCCCTCCTCAAAAAAGAAAAATCAAAACAACAACCCAACAACAAAAATGAACCTCAATAAAACATCTTCAAAGCTAACATTCTGTTTAGGTACATTTTGAAGATATTCACAGTTTTTCATAGAGGGTAGAAAAGACCTGTTAACTACGAAGTCCTTCACTCTTGATTGCAGCAGGTTTTGATACTTTAAATATATGATGTTAAGTTTCAATACCTTTTTCAAAACAGGTAAAATGAACAGACTTCATTCCATTTTGTCACTGCCAGTAACAGAAGCTTCAGTGTTTCAGGAACAGGTACTTGTTGCTTCTCTCTGCATCTTCTATAAGTGTGCAGATACACTGTTCAGATTTCACTAAAAATTTCTTCATTAAGTATATAGTTTATATTTCAGCTTTGAAAGATACTACATAACTGAAAAATTCCTTATATTCTGCTGTAGTTACAAGACTGCACTAAACTTCCTGCAACGCTGATTTTTGCAATTTTTTTGAGCTCAAGCAGGTGGCAAGCAAGCAATAAAATTGTGTTTCACATTATTCATATGGATGCAAAAGATTTTTATACTACAATTTTAAACAAATACTGCAGAAGGTTATTCAGAAATTAATACTAGTACTTACTATTCCAGGACTAAAATAATCTCCGTTGCAGTTTCATAAACTTCATGCAGGTTAATAACCCAAAGATTGCATTGTGCCAGTTCAAGGACTGCAATTTCATGGATTATTTCCATCCGACAGTCTTGTCCCTTTCTTCTTTTTCTCATGAATTTTGCTGCAAATTCTCTTTCAGTGTCTTTTTGGATACATTTCTTCACCACTGCAAATTTTCCTCTGAAATTAAAGAATTTGAGGTTAGAACCAAGTCCCTTATTGACAACTTTAGTATAACCCTCGCAAATTAATATTTCAGAAAATCTGAACTAAATCACACTTAAGGGACATGTTTACCATGTGCTCTGAAGTTAGGAAGATGCCTTGCTCACTGATAGCCTCTGCTCTAAAGAGTTAAGGTTACATTTCAGATTGTGATGTTCTTATCTCCAATATTAACACTGATTTTAAAACAGAAAACTACAACAGCAAAGTATCAGTTCAAGTAAATTCAAATCTTCAAACATGTAATAGAAATGAAATGTGCTTGTTAGGAAGATTAAGATATCCCCAAGCCTTTCATAAAAAGCTAGTAAAATGGTGCACGAGCAATAAAATTATGCTTTTTGTGACTATACTTGAGCAAACTAATTGTTCAGTTACTATACTTACCACTATATTCAAGGCAACAGCGGACAGTATCTTCATTGAATAAGTGCTCAAGATCTCACCCTATTTATGCTATACTCTCACCCATACTCTTTTTTTTCAAATATAGCACCTCGTGCTTTCACCATGACATTTCTGCAATGACAACAGCCATAGTTTTGATTGCTTAACAGTTCTCAGAAATCCCCTATTGTCTCATTGTTTGAGGAACACAAAACATTTCAAAAAGTAAGGAAGCTTGGCCAACATAAAACTTTCTACCAGTTTTTGCAGCAATGACAGTGTGAATACAAACATACACTCCGCAGAACTGAGTACAGTGCTTAACCCATGTTAATGAGTATCATTTCTGACAAAACACAGCGGATGAACTACACTAAGCCAGCAGACCAGCTAAAAACAAACTACAGCACTTTCAGAAGTCTTCCCCCATAGTGGTTTGTGCTGAAGTACCTTCTCTAAACATCCCAAGCCACCTGTTCCACTCCATTCATATAGTACTGATTTTTAGACTGAAAAGGTCTATGAATTAGAGTATCATCTAACGCGATGATGAATCCTCATCTCTTTAAATATAGCAATCTTTTAAAATTCTTACCATACTGATATAGACAAAATGATTGTTTACACTTCCATGTCAACAATTTTGCATAAAGCTGCAGGAATAACTTGGAGACTCTTTACTCTGTTTCCTTATTTACCTTATTGCAGGGCAGCTGAAAATAACAAAATTAGAGTCCTCATCTCGTTTGGAATACAACCACTTGAGTCTTGCCTTTCCTACATCACAAGCTGAAATGCACAGAATTAACTAATTCAGCTTATGTCAAACTTTTCACTCTCCCAGCTCCTAACCTAGCAACAGACTACTTTCCACAGAGTAACTGTTGAAAGCATTTGTGGTCAACCTGCTTATAACAGAAATTTGTTTCAAAACCACCCACCTGCAATTAAGTAATAAGCATCCACAAAGTGGATATCTGCTAGTCAGGCTCACTAAAACAATCTAATTTATAGCTACTGATATAGTCACAGTTACTCAGGATTGACATTTTGCATCAGCACCCATTATTTGCAGAACAATGGGTATAAGAAAATAGACCAGAACATACCCATATGTGAAGGCTGACAAACAGCAAGAACACACTTGAAAAAAGCTTTGCAAATGCATGAAAATACAATGGGATTTTGTAGCACTAGGAAGGTGTAGTCAAAAGGTCACTATACAGTGGTTTAAAGAACACAGATGTTACTACAGAATGGTATGGGAAAAATAGCCACCCGAAGCCTAACAAACAGCTACGCGCCTGCTGCAGATATAGCAAAAAGCACCAAATGTTTGTAGTGTGTACAGCTTATCAAGAACACTGACACACTCCAGAGACTATGCACTCTCGATCCCCAAAATACTGTAAGGATGGTGTTTCTTTTAATCAGAGTTCCAGGAAGCCTGTGATTAGTATCACAACTATAACAGTAAATATCCCTCCAGTACTGCAAACCTAACCACAACTGAGAGCAACCTTCCTGATGTAGCCAGGGAAGAGCCTTTTAAGTTATTAAAAATGAAGATGCAAGTCCTTATGACTCGTGTATAATGTAAACTTACGCATTTATCGAAAGTGTTCAAATCGCTACTGAAGCTGTGTTTCAGCACAAAAAAAACCCCAAATAGCACACATGAAGAAAAGTAGCAACCATTTCAAAAGAAGTAATAATTAAGAAAGAAAGAAAGAAAGAAAGAAAGAAAGAAAGAAAGAAAGAAAGAAAGAAAGAAAGAAAGAAAGAAAGAAAGAAAGAAAGAAAGAAAGAAAGAAAAAAGATAAAGGAACAGAACTTGCTATTAAATGGTCTTTTCTAATATCTAGTAGATATGCAGATACTGTGCTTTTACACCAAAAATCTAAGCCACTGAGTTCATCCGTATCTGTTTCTAAGTAGAATCACTCATGCAGAATCACACAGAACAATTTGATTCATCGGGAACCTTAAAGCCCTTCTAGTTGCAACTCCTTGTTGAGGGCAGGGAAACCTCCCACCATATCAAGTTGCCCAGGGCCCTATCCAGCCTGGTCTTGAACATCTCTCTACTCACCACCCACTGAATAAAGAATTTCCTCCTAATCTAAAACTCCCGTATTTTTAGTTTAAAACCATTCTGCCTTGATCTATCACTACCAGACAGCATAAAAAGTCAGTTTCCCCTTCTGATCATAAGCTCCCTTTGAGTACTGGAAGGCTGCAATGAGGTCTCCCTGAAGCCTTCTCTTCTCCAAGAGAAACAAGCCCAGCTCCCTATGTGTTTCTTCATACAAGAGGCGTTCCAGCCCTCTGATCATCTTTTGTGGCTCTCCTCCAGATGTGCTCCAACAGCTCATGTTCTCATGCTGGGATCTCAGACCTGGATGCAGTACTCTAGATGTTGCCTCACAAAGGCAAAGTGGAGGAGGACAATCACCCCCCTTGCCCTGCTGGCCACCCCTTTCTCTTTTGATGCAGTCCAGGATACAACTGGCCTTATGCTTTGCAAGAGCACACTGGAGGCTCATGCCAAACTTTCTATTAACCAGAATCCCCCCAAATTGTTCTCCATAGTGCTCCTCACAGTGAGTTCTTAACCCAGTCTGCATACACAAATGGGATCACCCCAACCAACATCTTGATTCACAGGGGTTCACTTTTAAAGACTGTGTGCACAGCATCTCTTCCTTCCATTGTATCAGCTGCACCACTCAGATTGGTGTCATTGACAAACTTGCTGTGGATGTATTTGAAAGGACGAGGATAAATCATTTCAAACTAAAATAGGGGAAACTGAGATTGGATATAAAGAAAATCTTTTTTTTAAAATAACGACGGTGAGGCACCGCAACAGGTTGCCCAGAGCTGTGGACCTGTCCTTGGCTGGACCAGGTTCTGAGCAGCTTGATCTAGCTGTAGATGTTTCTCTTCATTGCAGGAGAGTTGGGCTAGATGGATCTTTAAGGGTCTCTTCCAGCTCAAAAGATTCTCTGATTCTATGATTAACCCCACTATTCAGGTCACTGATAAATATGTCGAAGAACATAAGTCCCAAGACTGACCCGAGGGAACAAAAGTCATCACTAGCCACTACCTGGACACAGAGCTACTGACCACAACACTATAGGTGCAACTACCCAACCAATTCCTTAGCCACCAAATAGTCCACCTTTCAAATCTGCATATCTCCAATTTAGAGATAAGGATGTGGCCTGGGACCACATCAAAGTCCTTGCAGAAGTCCAAGTAAATGACATCAATTACACTTCCTCTGTTCACCAATACAGTCATACCATTGAAGAAGGCCACCAGACTGGTCAAAAGTGAGCTGCACCTGGTGAAGCCCTGCTGGCTGTTTCAGATCACCGCCTTATCTTGTATGTGCCTTAATATAGCTATCAGGACGATATGTTCCATAATCTTTTCAGGCTCAGATGTGAGGCCCACCAGCCTGTAGTTCCCTGAGTGTTACCTTCTTAGCCTCCAAATGTACAATTTCCTTCTGAAAGAATGTCTTTCTAGTGCAGAGTCAAAAGCTTTAAATTCTATTACCACTGAAGCAACCAGTAAGAATAGTTCAGGAAAGTTTAAAATCTTCCAATTGGCAGAGTGTTGTTTTGAATTAGATACAAAGCCTATCTGTAAGCAAGCTGATCAGCCTAACAAGTCCAATATTGCCAATTTATCACACAGTAGTCACTACAGAAATAAAACAGAATTCAGGGAAGAGGAAGAAACAGTGAGAGACCATGGAGTGTGGCCACACTCATTCTGTTGACAGCACTAGACAGAAGTTGGCTATGTGATAGAACTGAAAAGACACTGCACAGGAGTTCTGCTGGTTGACAAGTATTTATTACAAGTTGTTCAAGGCTAAAAATCAAGAATACCTTGACATTATTCCTATGGCTATTATAATACCTAATCACTGTCTGTAAAACTCACCTTCTGTTAATACAATCCCAGAAAAGATCTGACTTGACAAACCTGATACTTCTAACTAACAGAACTAATTACTATGCACCTACCTAGAATCACATCTTTGACTGTTTCAGGACCAAAGATACTAATCACTGGAACAAATAAAAAATAATTAAAAAAAAGTCAAAGTAAGAAGTTAAGCCAAGAGATAAATTAGTATTTCCTTTTTGATAGAGATCACGTAGTAGGCAGAAATAAAAACAGATATGAAAAAGCTTTTTTATAGAGTACACCCAGATGGTGCATCTTAAGTGTTTCTTAAGATGCTGCTTATTGAAATTCCTTTCAGGAAACAGATCTGCTATTAAATTGTGAAAACAATATTAAACATCAGCAATGCCAGTTTATATATCTTGAGAAGAGCTGCCAGGGAGAATGTTACATTGAAGGAAGAAGTTTTGAGAGGTAATATTTCATGTTTCTCTCCAAAGTTAAAAAAAAAAAAAAAAAGTGACTATCAGTTATCCAAACAAACAAAAATGCTTTTAAGGGTGACTTAAATAGGAAACAAGTTGTTCTCAGTCTACGCAAGAGCTTCAGTTGAGAATTATGATTTAAGATACCATATCTGATCACAAAGTATCTTAATGCCATATTTCAAGACTGCCAACAGAATTAGCATTATTTTATCTGACACATAGTATGGCTTAAAGGAAAAGTCATGTGTCACAAATCAAATGTCAAATCAGATAAACAATAGCATTTATGTCACACCAATTAATTCTGTTTGTCATAGGCTCAGGGAAACAGAAAACTAACCTTACTGTAATAGTTTTAAGATAAGCTAAAAAGCACTGTCACTACTACAGATATTAGCAACTATTTTTAATATGTTTATTTTACAGAAAGCTTAGAAAAATTTTCTGAGATCCATAACACTATATGCAATTTATTACATAATTCATGTCAAACATTTTCTTCTGGGGTGATTTTTTAATACAATTTTTGTCTTCCAAAGAGCCAGGTGAGGGGAGGTTCCATTTCTGATGTTTGTGAACATTTCTTTACATAAGTTTGTTCTCAAATGGTGGAATCAGCTACTTGCAAGCCTTGCCTTCACCTTCTCACTTCCCCAACTGTTCCACCCAAGTCAAGAGCTGCTACGAAGTGTGACAGCATAAATGTGCATTTTTACTGATATATCCAACTGTACAAGAACCACATATGACTAAGATCTGAACTCCTGAAAATAACCTGAAAAGTAAGCAAGCTTATGCCAGAAATCTCAAAAAACCAATTAAAGTGCTAGGCCATCTTTCCATTAAACCATAGTAAAAAATGAAGAATATAGAATTATTCTGTTCAGTTTCTTCATGTGATTTAAATAGTTATTTGTAACTCTGTTACATGCTTGTTTATTAAAAACAAAAACAAAAAACATGGAATGAGGAAAATCAACTGAATTGAACATTATATACTTTTACTTGTATGCACTGCACATATTTCACTGAAAGAACATTGCTTGGTTTAGAGCAGTCATTTAAGAATATTCTTATGTTCCAGAGAAAAAGCAACGACAACTGTTCAGGCCCTTCTCCAACTTACATCTAAAACCAGGAGTGTTATTTTTAGTACAGAAATTATGGCTAACAACATGTGCATAGCTTGTTTTGCATTAAAAGAGTGCATTTCACACCAACAAGCTGATGAACTTATAGCCTAATGGTATTTTGTGTGCAATTATCTAGGGGGTATTTTGTCAAGGAAAAGGAGCAAAACAACTAAATACGATTATACTGGACATTTCAAAGAAGATTTAGGTAATGTGAATCAGTGACAAGAAATTTTGATTGAGGCTGTGTTTCTGGAATATGGAGCTCAAATATACAGAGGATGTATTGTGTGCATACTCAGAAATATGCGCCAAGGCTGTCACCACAAAATAATTAAAATATTGTTCCCGATTTTACAGTAAAATTATGCAGTGTAAAGGTCAAGCAACTGTTGCCTTTTCCTGCACAAAAGACACAATACTCTGGAGCTCATCTCAAATCAGTACTGTTGAAATCACTTAAGAGCATGCTGACCAGAAGTGGCACCCTTACAAAATTAAGCAAAGAAAGTTCAACATTAAACACCATGCAGCATCAAATGAAAATGTTATCTGTAAAACAAATCTGATTTGGGGACAACAAAATTAATATGGCTGAAGACTAAGCCAAATGTCAGTCTAGGCAACTTAAGTTTCCCACCCAGAGTACCCATGCTTTTGCTATTTCCCCTGAATTAACTGCTAGAAAAAGCAGGTTCTTATTTGGGTATACTTGCAAAGGCCTGTTCAGCATCCAAGCCAGGCCTGTTTTGAGCCAGGCCTTACATCCCCAAAGCCTTCCCCTCACTCCCCCTCCCCCCTCACCCCACAAGAAGAAATAACAAAGCCTGGTTTCCTGTAGTCTTGTACCAAAGTTTTTCCAGTGACATCACAGCCAGTTTCCTCCCCTGGTAGCCTGTGGTTCTTCCAGCAGCGTTTGTCCAGAACAGCCACTCCTAAAAGCCACCAGGACCTGCATCTCTCCTCCCCATTTTCTGATCACCACATGGCCCCAGCTGTCTGCTTGTGCTCCTGGCCCCTGACAACCTTCTGCACAGGCAGGAATGGGAACCAGAGCACAAGACTCTTTCAGCATACCCACTCTGACACTCGGGCTGGAAGCCAGCGAGCAAAATGCCCCGACAAGCTCATACACTCAGCGGTTGGGCCGCATCTGTTGCCTGCTCTCTCCTTCAAGCCCAATGTATACAGTTCACGTTCTCTTCAGAATTCCCACCTCAAGTTCAGCTTTTAAGCACTTCCCTAGGTCTAGGAAAAGAGATGAACACAGAGTGTATGAACTTCCTTTCCATAGCTGTTTCCTGAGCAAATTCAGCTGCCAAATAAATGAGCTCTGTGAGCAAAGACTGCCTTTTGTCTTAAGCAAAAACTTGTCCTATTTGGTTGCTAATTTGTCCAAGCCCTCTGCAAAGACAGACCTACTCAAAAGTAAATGTTTGCACACTCTGCAAGCAGATAGAAGCAAAACAATTTCTGCTAAGTGTATGTTATCAGCAAAATGCCAAACAAAGAGACAGCTTCAAGTATCAGAGTGACTTTCTATGTGCCTTTTCAGTTTGCCGCAATAGATTAGCAAAAATTTCTCTTTAATTGAAGTACTCTTCACATGTGTGAAGTAGTCACTTGTTTTCAGACAAACCTAGCAAAAAAGATATTTGAAATTGAAAGAAAAGCAAACACACACACACACACACTCAGAAGTACGAACTTCTGTACTGGAAGATGAAAACCTTTGTGGAGGTAGAGAGAAGGCAGTTGGAACTGAAACACATTCTGCTACTGCACAAAGGCAATGCCACCCTTAGGAACAGACACACAACTCATTATGACACAACTACAGGTGCAGAATCTCAGCCATTACATAAGGATCACCTTTAAGTATAGCTCTGGTCACTGATGACCCCACACAAACAGACATCTGCCACTGGTGACCCCACACAAACATACTGAGAACTCTGCGTTCAGGGTTTGCTGTTTGCATCCTTGTTCACAGTGCAGAAGCAGTCACTCCAGTTCTGCCTGTGTGTGCTAGAAGGAACCCTCACCAATTCTTCAATTAGGACAATGGCTATTCAGCTCCCAGTGCACGGTTTTACTTCAGGGCAGAGCGGCAGAGTTTCTGAAAGCCGCTGAGCTTTGAATTTAAGCCACAGAACCGAGCTCAGCCTCCTCCTCTACCACTTACCTACCGTGTCTCCACTGAGCTGCGGGGCTGAAGGGCACTGCTCGTGGGTACTGCAGCTGCTGAGCACTAAGCCAGCAGAGCGGCGTGCCTCTGACAGCCCCACCACACAGCTGGGCGCCTCGCAAAGAACGCAGAAAGACAGCTCATCTTGCAGCACATGCTGCGGTATTTCACCTAATCTTCGCGACTGGAAAACTCGCCAGATGAATCACGTCTAACCCTAAGCAAGAGTGCTGTCATTGTTTTTTCCGGCAGAGAGAGTTTCAGATAGAATCACCGGTGTGGCGGCGCAAGGACCCCCGGGTACAGATACCGAGCCTATCCGCCCCAAGCCAACGTGCCCGCCAGCCCGCTATTCTACCCACCAACGGGCCCAGGGCAGCTTTCACACCGCGATGTTTTAACGAACCTTCCTTGAGAAGCTCTCCGCCAGGTGACCCTCAGGCACACCCCGGCGGCCAAGTTCGTTCCCGACCGCTTCCTCTCCACCCCGGTGAGAGAGACGGCCCCTTGTGCCCAGCTCGGCGGCGGCTCCAAGCGGGGCTCTGCGCGCTGAAGCTGCTCTCACAGCTCCCCGGGGCCACCCCACGCAAGGACGCGGCCGCACACCCACCTGCCGAGCTCCCTGCCGGGGCTGAGGCTGTAGCGCTGCTGGAAGGGCTCAGTGCGGATAGGCGTACGGATCTCTGTCAGCAAACCGCCTCGCCTTCGGCCCCGGACGGCAGCAGGCTGAGGCGGGCACTCGCGGGAGCAGTTAGGCGGCGGCTTCTCCTCGGGGCTCATAGCTTTCCCCCGTGACAGCAGGACGCCTCTACCCGCTACACTACACCCCAGCTCAAGGCAGCTCCCATCCACCCAGCGCCCCTCAAAGGAAAGAGGAACTCAGAACGCACGGAACCCCGCGGTCGGCAGAGGGGCGTGGCTACGGAGCCCCGCCCCTCCACCCTCACCTTGGCGGGCGGGGGGAGGGGAGCGCGGGGCGGCACGGCTGTGAGGTAGCGCCACCTGCCGATGACGGACGTGGTGAGCGCGGCTGGAACGGGTACCTCACGTGTACCCTGAGGGAGCCGTGGGGAAGAAGGGAGAAGACCTGAGGTAAAACCGTGGGAGCTGGCCGGGAAGCGCCGGCCCTGTGGGTAAACGCGACGGAGTGCTGCCGGGACACTGCGGTCAGGGCGCGGAGAATGGTGGGGGCTGCCTTGAGCGGCAGCTCCCATTAGAGAAACGTAACCGCAGGGGAGCGCACCTCATGAGTCTCCTCCGCGTGCGCATGAGCGCAGGGTGGTCGTAGGGGGCTGTGGGACTTGGAAGGGCCGTGGAAAAGTCAGGCTGATTTCTGCAGACTTTACGGTAATGCATTAAAAAGAATTTCGGATTTAAAACTTCATGACGTAAATAAGCTCCAAAGTTTTGCCCTCGTTATAGTTATACGAGGGCTGCTCTGAAAGTAATACCCTCTGTTATGTTGACCATGACAATAGGTGGATGTTGGTATGGCAGTAGGGGTTGAGCCTTCCCACCAATATTCTGTTATGTTTTATTGCTGTGTGATAGATACTAGCAGAAGGCCAGTCTGACAAATTGGTATCTGACATGGAAGTGTGTATGAAGCAAAGCAAAATTTCTCCGTGCAGGAAAAATAGCACACATTGACATTCATCAATGCTTGCTGAACATTTATGGGGACCATACAGTGGATATGGGCAGCAGTGGCGATAGTGGGTCACCTCATGCAGGCTTTTGTTCATCACTGTTAAAAATGCAAAGCTAATGTTGGTGACAGTGCTGAAAAACACTGTTTTGTAGCTGAGCTGAGAGTTTGCTATATCAAGTAGGGTTATTGTGCTCTTTGTATCTGTTGTGGTTTCCATGGAAATAAATAGGAGGCATTACTTTCAGAGCAACCTACTTATATAGTAAATTTAAAAAAATTAAAACATTTAAAACATTTTTGCATCTAAATTATGACAGAAGAGAATGTGCTTTGCTATCTTTAAAACTGACCAAAATAAAATTATCTCCCTCTTTACTATGCACTAGCCATAGAACAGACTGTGATTTGTTCAGCAGTGCTGGAATATTATTGAGTCAATATATGGAATTTTTTTTCCCTATAGAAGGATACTCTTCATGACTTGCTGTAGGTTTACCCGTGTATTAAAATAGCACAGTTTTAAATACTGCAGCACAAGCTTACACGCAAAGTCCACAGAAGGAGAAATGTGCATGTGTGGATAGTGTCTGATTTATTTGGAGATAAGTGAGCAGATGTATCTAGGCTGGTTACTCTCATGTATTATCTACTGAAAAAAATAAATAAATTCTTTTTGTTTGGATGTTCAATCACTACAACGTTACCTACTGTATGTACATGGATGGCAGAACATTGGTTTCTGTGTATACAGATAACTGTTTAATATTTCAATATATTTTTTTCTTTTCTGCCAACAGCATCCAAGGAGTTCATTCTCATAGCACTGTTTGGCCTGCAGGCTGATGAGCAGGAGGTAAGGTGGAAGACACCACCAACAGTACTCTGTTTAAAAGAATGCTCTTTTCCACTTGAGTCTGTAAGCACTGGAATGAAGGAGGGATCTCAGTTCTGTTCCAGAGATGTGTTACATAGGGACATAAGTTTTGCTCAGCTGTAATTATCTGACTTCAGCTTGGTCTTCACAGAGCCTTTTCCTTTCCAATATGAAAGTGTTCAGGCAACTTGTACACGATCATCCTAAATGATTGTCATTATCATTGCGATCCATTTACAAAAGAAACATGGAATCTATGTGTCCACAGCTTACCATGTAGAACTTGCTTAAGGTTGTTTTTCACGTGCTAAATTCATTCATTCTTTCAACTTATGTAGTCACAGAGTAATATGATCTTCTGTGGCTGGAATTTCTGCAGGCTGTCTGAGCTCCATATGAGGTCATTTATTTTGCACTGATGAACCTCTTATTTCTCCATGTGATTGTTTCACATGTGAGTGAGCCAGCAGGAAGAATTAATCACCTGAATTGTTTCACTCCTGTATTCATCAAATTCTTTTTGTCATCATGTAAAAGCACTTGCACAAGAGCTCAAAGTACCCAACACCACTGAAGAACAGTCCTATGCTACATCTGTACAAACTGAAAGTACAGACTGAAACACATTAGAAGTGTTTAACAACAAAAAAAATGTTAATAATTTTCACTTTTCCAACCTAAGGACACA
The DNA here is from genome assembly GCF_039878825.1 of Excalfactoria chinensis. NCBI lineage: Eukaryota > Metazoa > Chordata > Aves > Galliformes > Phasianidae > Excalfactoria > Excalfactoria chinensis. The sequence goes on from NC_092826.1 coordinate 92,631,204, forward strand.
AAGCAAAGCTCCACTAAGTGGCAACGCTATGCATCATTGTTGCTAGATTTGTGGAATTATTTTTACATTTGTGTAAGTTTTAATATAAACTACTGCTCATGTGGCAGTAATTCTTCATTTTGCTCCTAGGGTTTTATTTCATTATTTTCAGGACAGATAAATTAAGTTTGCACTAGGAGGAATAACCTTCTCAGATGCTTTCACAGGTTCATATTTTGCAGTTTTCCATTTGAACGGGAGTTTCATATATATTATAATAGCACTCAATTACCAGTTGGAAAACACATCAAATGGGTCCCCAGTCAGATTGGGTGCTGCTCAGATCATTTTCACTGCTCTGCAGAACTAAGTCAGTCCCAGAGGCTGATTTATCTTCCACAAATAAGGAACACTTTATATTTTACAAAATTAAGGGTGCAATTATATTTACTTCATATCTGTGCCCTGTGTTTCGGTTTGTACTTTAAAATACTTTAAATTGAAGCACAATTATGATGTTTGAAAGCCATGTTGTGTGCTTTACACAGGGTAGTAATGGTGATGTTCTGAGGTCCCAGTTCTGTTAATCAATACCTGAATCACAAAGGATGATTAATTCCAGGCCAAAAAACAGTGAAGTTTGCATTTACTTGCCAAGGAGGCCAAAGTTGTCATCAAACACATCTTCACACATTGCAGGTATAATCTTGTAGGGTAATCTGTATTACTACTTCCAGTCATTCTGAAAAATTCACCAGTTGGATTTAATACTAAGAAATAACAAAGACATACTGAAGTCAAATCACAGCTTGTACCAGTGTTCTTGAGCAGATTCCAGTGCTGGCCCAGCTGCATTCCTGAAAAGCTGTTATCTAAAGATGATGACTCTGTGAGGCAGATATACTGCTTTGTCTACTTGCTGAAGCATACATTTTAATTCTGCAAAAAGAAAAATAGGAGTGTGTGCAATTAATCACAGCAACAGTTCCTAAACTTCAGTTTGCTAAAATTGTCTTTTATTTTGATATTGAAATGCATTAAAGGTAAAGGTATGTTCCCAAAGTGTATTGATCTTCACAGAAGGGAACACAGGTGATCTCAGTATTACTCTTCTTTATCACTGACAAGGAAATCCGACACGCTAGTGATTAAGGAAAAAATATCATTGGGTATAGTGTACATGCATCTGCTAGCTAGAGTGGCTCTGAGGGAATGAATGTTGTTTACAGTAGAGTTATGATGATATAAACCCACTTCGCAGCCTCATAGAAATAAGAATCAGGCTTATGTTTCAGACAGAATAATATATCTTTTTTTTTTTTTTTCCTCCAATATTCCAAGAAGATGGGAACTAAACAAACAAAACCACACACTTCATTTTGATAAACCCATGAAAAGTATTTTCAGGCAAAATCAATTCTGAAGGCTACCAGAATTAAATTAAAAAAATAAGTGAGAGTAGTTTTGCACTTCATGAAGGATTTATATTAGAGGAGACACAATGTATCCTTTGCAGCATTGTTCTCTCTTTTTTGTTCTCACTCTTCTGCAGAAATGACAGTTATTGTCCAACTTCCTTCTTATGTGAGAACCACAGTCACGCTTGGAGCTGACTTTTTGTGTATTAAAAAAAAACAAAAAAAACCATGACTTTGCTACCACAGGGTGGGATGGGACTATTATTGATGAGTCCTATAGGCTGTTGTGTTCTGTAGGCTGACAGAGTTTTGCTGGCATCCCAGGACATCTAATGGAGGCTTCAGGTGGAATATTGATGTATTTTAGCAAAAATTCAGTTTCACAAAATGAGTTATTGGAAGAGAGATAGTTCCAGCCACATAAACAGATCACTGTTGCAGAAACTGATGTCTCTGATCCACCCTAACAATTAGTAGCTCATCTCACTGCTTTTTACTAATGTTGCTTACTGTTTTCCTCGGAGAGTCTTGTGATTGTTTCTATTTTTCCCTGTAACTGTTCGTATTTGATTTGAGCTTTCCAGCTATCCTTTTCTACCATTATCCCTCATGAGGTGCTGTTTATGTAAGAAAACAGGTATGGTCAGCAAGGTGTCATGTATGGTCAGCTGTTCATATATCTGAGATGTGTTAATTGTACCTAGAACGTGCTAATGAAACATGCCTGAGATACTACAGTGATGAGCAGCAAAGAAATACGTGTGACATACTGAGAATTCCACAGCATATGGTAATTATTTGCTGTCAACACTTAAGGCAGACTCAGCATACTCTATTAAGAAATCATCTTTGCACTTGCTTTTCATACCTGTAATGCAGCAATTAGATGTGGAAGTGAGGTAAGTACTTCTTTTGTCCTTGTTTGTCCAGATGTTTTCTGGACAGGCAGAACTTGTCTTAGGGTGAGTACAAGGGCTTTGGTTATACACAGTTTTGGGGAAAAACTCAAGTTTTAGACACGTACCCCAGGAAATTGAACAAAAGCAGTGGAAAGGCCTAAATGCAATGAATGGATAAGATCTCGTCCTGGCAGAGGAGAGCAGCTTAAGTCAGTGGACGTTCACCTATGCTAGCTTCCCCCCACCCTAGTAAAATACATCCTCTACAAAAGAAATTATTTGAAAGAGACAGTCCACACAATACCATAACAAAGTGATTTTATTGACATTCCTCTATAGTGATATGGTCGAATAGAAAGCACAGCCTATCATGTGACATTTTTCTGTCAATATAAGCAAAATCAGTCCAACAATGAGGACCTTTCCTGCCATTGACTTTATATAGTCTTAAACAAAAACTGTAACAGGCATATCTTTTTTTTTTTTTTTTTAAGAGAAATTGGAAGCTGCAGGGGATTTGGCTAATGATACAATATTTACTATATCTAGTAACTACTATGTACAGGCATCTGTTTTTCTACTAGAACAAAGGAACTACATGACCCACCAGAGAGAAAGTAACAATCCAATCTGTTGGACCTTGTGATGACTGGAAATCCTATCATAGATTTAGTATATTGCAGCAGTTTTTTGTGTTTTGTTGTTGTTGTTTTTAATAATGAACACTGAGGTACAGCAAGAATTATAATAGAAAAAGCACCGCATTTATTATAGAAAGATCTATTGGTCTACATTTGACTGAAAGTGTTCAATCTTGACTGGGAAGCTCTATTAATATTACTATAGAGACAGGGCAAAAAAAAATTATTTCAACAGAAATGAAAGAAATCTCATCACATTCATCCTTCTGGATTTCTATAGACTGCCACAGGATTAATAGCAAAGGGCGAGTTTAACTCCTCTGCAAGTGTATATTTGTTAGTCAATTTCCATGTCAAAATTCAGTATCCTACTTCTTTTGACCTAGAGATATGCCAACTATTTGTTACTGTGAAACAAGAATAACAAAGCATAAAGCCAAGGCTCTCTCAGACCAGAATACCAACTCAAACCTTAGCTACAGTTCTCTAAAAACTTCCTGGGCACTTGAACAAACTTGGTGAAAAAAGCCCTGTGTCAGACTGTACAAAACTCATGATTTCTTCATTAGATGTTTGGTGCAGTTTGGACCACTTGCTCCTTGCCTTGTCATAGCCACAGAACTCCCTAGAACATAAAATCAAGTTCCAAATATGCACAGCCACATGATTAAGACTGGATGCTCACAGAATATACTGCAGACTGAAATGACATTTGTAAAGTTTAGACCTGATGCAGACAACAGTAAGGTACAGCTGTGATTGTACTAGATGAAATTCTACATTTTGTGCTTATGAAGTAGCATGACTACTTCAAAGCAGAGGACAGACCTTCAAATACTTACTTTCATTCTCTTACTGTACTGCAACTGTAGCACCAGGATTTCAGCAACAGCAATATTCGGTTTCTTCCTTCTACCATTAATACCATCACAACAATCACTTTGAGAAAAGTAAACCCTCTGAACCCAAATGTACAAACTACAATCATCTGTTCCTCCTGTCAGAAATTGCATTTCAAAAAAGCTGTCAGATTGCCTATTCCACTTTTAGTTTGCATTTTAAAATCTGCTGATGTTTTTGTCATATCTTAATCTAGCCAACACCACGCGCAAAGTGAACTGAGGTGAAGGAGCTGAACAGATTTTTTGAATGCCCATTGCTCATGTATTTCATAGTAAGTCTGCTTGATACAAAATTTGAAAGTCCTTCCTATGTGTGTGCCTCCGGTGGCGCAGTGGTATAAGGTGCTGCTTGCAACACCAGAGGCCTGGGGTTCGAATCCCCCCTGTGGCGCAAGTGGCAGAAATGCTGCTCTGCTACATAGAAGGGCTCGAATCCCGGGAGTTGGACTCGATGATCTCTAAGGTCCCTTCCAACTCGCACGATACTATGATACTATGATACTATGAGAAACTGAAACCAGAAATTCTGTAATTAACAGTCATATATTACAAATGAAAATGCAGACCTGGGAAGAGAGCACAGATACTAATAATAGCGTTTGAATCATAAGATCAACAAGGAAGGCTGTATACCTTGCATATGTAATAAAGCAAAATAAATTTATTATGTAATGGGCAGGTTTAATAACAGAGCAGAGAAGATGGTTTCTTTCCCTCACTTGTTATCACCATTCTCTCCCTCGCTCCAACATACAGGGGCACTGAGGTGCATGTCTTCCTCTTCAGATTGCGTCTAGACTCAGGCTGTGATATAAATGAAAAAATGCCCTGTGAGGTATAGATCCAAATACCCCAGAGATGATCTCAGTGTTTGAAAACATACTGTAGTACAGTGTTTGGGAAGACAGATGGATAGAAATGGAATCTGAAAGAAATGCAAGAGTAGCATGGTGTTTATCTTTTAGAAAATATTTGTCTGCTTTCCTCCATGCCTGACTTTAGACTAAAACAAATAAAAGCTAACAAAGAACTACTAACAAACAAACAAACAAAATCCTGCAATGAAATTTGCATGATCTTGTTACTTTGATGTAATCACAAACACCTACGAATAAAAAATTTTAAAAATACTCCTAGCTTGTGCACTTGAAAGCTTGGACTAAGAATTTTGATGGGAAGTAGCATGTTGTGCTGTATATTTTCTACAGCAGAAGCACACAAGCTGCTTGAGATGGCATTTGTCAAATATGGAGATGCATGGCACCTCATTTAGATCTCAGTGTGTGGTGAGGGCCAGGATATGTTGTGAAGAAGAATTTCAGGAGAAAGCTTTTGTTCTTTCAGTCAGTGGGTTTTGATGCTGCCTCTGAAATACAAATATATTATGCTACAAAAAATAGTTTCACTTTATCTTAAAAAATAGAGTTTTAAATACTTAAAAAAATTAACTAACTATACAGCATGTAAAGATTTTTATTTTATTTTATTTATTTATTTTTTTTACTTCTTTTACTCTTTTACTTTTTATTCTTTTACTTTTTTTTTTTTTTTTTTTTTTTTACTTTTACTTCTTTCTCAATGAGACAGCTCTTTATGCACTGTACTCTTTTGCCAAACCAATTGGATACTTATCTGCCTTTTCTTCTATTGTTGGAAGATGCCCAATGTTTGACAAAGCACAGATAAACTTGTTACAATAATATGACCAGGAATAAATCAGGAATTCACTGAACTTCAGAGCTCAGTGGCGAAGAGGCAGAAATAATATGCACTGGTAGATTTTGTTCGGTCTCTTATTCTTTGACTCACCCTTATGTAGTTCATATGCATGTGACAGATGTTCTCAGAAAAGATTCCATCTTTACTCTGCAGTGGGGCTGGGCATGTGCAGTAGATGCTCGAGTTCTGTGGAAATAACAGGCATAATTTCTGGTGTCTGGTATAAGAAAGGTGACGTAGTTAAGGCATCCCTACACAACTGTACTCAATACTAATAACATTTATTTTAAAATAAGATCTCAGTAAAAGCCAGACAATAAATTACTATAAACAAGGCAGAAATGTTACAGAAATAGAATGAATGGGTCAACTTAAGTATCCCAAATATTTTCTATATCACTAATAAAACCTACTGTCTAGAAACATACTTTTCCCTCACCTTGCAGGTGTCCACTAACATAAGAATCAAAGCAGAATGGCATGAAACTAAGAATGCAGTTTTTCAAGTGTGATGAGTTTGTGTAGCCACCATTAAACTATGTGAGAAAACAGGGTTCAGCTCTTTTGTCTGGAGATAAAACTGGGAATGTGTCAGACACTGAAGTAATCTGATTTTAATTATTCTGGAGCACAGCTAGCACACAACTATTACAAGCCCCCAAAGAAGTGTGGTATTTCATGTGAATTGCTAGATACTATGAGGTTACCTTCCTACTCACCTTCACTCACCCTTCACAAGACTCTCACTTCCTATTTCATGTATCCTTTCACATGTTTAGCATCAGAAGTAATTATACTTATTTTCTTTTCCCAGTGAAGACAAACACTTTCAATTTGAGATCAGTCTTGGAAAACAAGGTCAGCAAGTATTAATAAGTAGAACACAACTGAGCAGCGATGTTGCCTGTAATAGCCTCAGCAAAATTCTTCCAAAAACAAGCCTATTGCTGTTTTCTTTTTCTTCCCTGGTTTCAGAGTTGGAATGCAAAGTACACCAATTTGAAGTGGGTTCTGTCTGAAGTAATAAGAGACTGCTCTTAAGTTTGGCCATACTTAACATGTCTGGAGGGCCCTTAGGCTGACTCCAAGAGGAGCTACAACAAAATTTTAACCATAACAGAGTTACAGTACACTTCATCCTTGACTAGCACCACCATTCACTGCAGCTTCTCATTTGATGTATCCTAGACTAAATCTTCCTGTCTACAACCATTCTGAAGGTTATGGAAATTTGCACTGAACAAGAAAAGAAAAATGACAAAACCAAAACCTGTCCCCAGCAACCATACATTAGTCCAGTCTGACAGACAATAAGTGGCTTCTAACACAGGGGATAGAATCGTCTGTATTTCCCATTTGGAAAGGAGCATTTTAAACATCAGAGAACAAAGATCTGGTAAACAGAATCCAATGGTATTCACAAGAGTAGAACATTCATCTGATTTCCCCTTTTCCTTGCCGCATACAATACTAAGGTAAAGGAGCCTGGTCTTTATGCTACATAATAAGATATCCTTTAGTGTGCACAAACTTGTACTTCTTATGTGGTAAACATTACAATAGAGATGCCCCTCTCAATATCTCTGAAGTGCAGGTTCTCTTCAGTACTGGCAAAGAACAATTGTAGCAATCGTTGTTTTTTAAGCATTCGAAGGTCTTATCTGCACTGTGAATCTGGGCCAGTTCCAGCTGATGCAACTGATATGAGTTCATATATAAAAGTACTGTTCATTAGTGTCTCTGAGATGGACAATATGTACAGATAAAACAAGAATGGGTGAAGAATTTATTTGACCAGCTCCTCGTACTGTATTCAACTGTTAAGAAGTAAGATGGGCTGCAAATTGATTTAGAAAATGTGGGTATATAAAAGCTTGGAATGCTTGGTTTTTTATTTTTTTATTTTTTAATCAATGTAGTTGGAAGTAAACAGTTAATAACATTTGATCAAGTGTAGTGTAACTTGCATTTGTATTTTCATTGTTATTAATGGAGGTATGTAGAGATATAGAGAAACCTTGAGACAGTTGTTTTTCTATTGCATACAGACTAGCAGTCCATAGGAAACAGGATGAAAGCATGAAGTTTAGATCTTGGAGGGTGGCAGTTCTTCATGCACAGCCTTTGTCAATCTTGATTCTTTTTTAATTTAATTTTTAAAACGAAAAACATGGGAAACCAATATTAAATTATGTTGGACAGATGACATCAATAGCCAGAAAAACACCAGAATTGCCTGAACCCCCTCATTCAAGTCCAAAGGTACTAGTTTCTTCAACAGCTGTCAACAGCTTTTCATACAGCATAGAATATGAGGGGTAAGGTGGAAGATCCAAACGGTTGAAACATGTGTGTGCCCTGTAGAAGGAAAATATGCTACATGTTAAGTTTAATTCAAGTAAATACAAAAGGAAACAAATATTGAGAAAAGAAATTCCTATTGAAACTGAAGACATTCAAGTTCACTTGAGAAAAAAAAAAATAGTAACTATTAAAGTAAAACTGTAATTCCCCAAGAGTCTGAGGTACTGAAATACATGTGCACATACAAATGAATATTTCAAATATAAGACTCAAGCTAAGTATAAACGTAATCATAGAATCTTAGAATTACTCAGCTTGGAAAAGACCTCAAAGATCATCAAGTAATGTCATTCTCTGCTATTCCTGCATTAAATATTGCAGGTATCTGTAGAAAAATGTCAGAGGTCACTAAGGAGCTGGGATCTAGGCCCTGATGCAGAAAAAATTCCACTACCACTTCAGTTGCCTTGAGTTCCCCCCCAAAAAAAAAAAAAAAAAATCAATAAATAAAATGCAACTCAGCTGTACATCTAACATGAGCAGCTAGTAAGTTTTGAGCCTGTGGACAGACATAATATGATCCACTATACTGAAATATTCAGAATGTGCTTATAATGAGGCAGAACTGACTGGTGAAAAACTATTCAGAGATCTGCTAACTGGAAAAGAAAGGCTGCTAACAACGTTCCTATAAGTCAACTGTCAGATATCTGTGCAAGCCTGGCTGTTAAATGTGATTTATTTGTAGCAGACAAGGCAAAAGCAGTGCAAGTTGCCAACATGAGAACTCTCTCTTCCCAGTTCTGTCATTACCCCCAGTTGGCAGCATCTTCAAAAGAAGCCATGGAATGGGTTCCACACGTGCTGCCACCTTGCTGCAGCTTTACTGGTGGCAGTAAATTAAGACTCAAATTAGACTCAAATGCTGATTGCACTGCATGAGGTTCCAATATGAAGCAATGACAGTGTCCCTACCCCAGTGGTTCATCCATTTCAGCTGACAGAAAAACATAGAGCTCGTTCATCAAATTGGGCTATGAGGCAGGCACACTTTCATTAAATTTTCTTCTTTCTTTTTTTTTTTTTTTTTTTTTTTTTTTTCAGTCTGCTGGGAGTTTTACATGATGCTAGAAATACTTCTGTTCCTTCTTGCTCCCTCTGATAAATGTGAATCAACAAAACTCTACAGAAGGAAATGCAGCTTCAGCATCTAATAATGTCTACGTTTCTGATCCCTAGTATTTTTAGAAGCTGTGAAGTTGTTTTACTGTTTTCTGTGTAATACCTTTACTGCAATGTTATTTTCTCAAAATAGAAGCAGAGAAGCTATATTAAAGAAACTATTTAAAAATCTGCTAATCATCTCTTAGCCCACCCACAAAGCGTGAAAAACAACGATGCTGGTATATGGGCTGGCATGAGACTTACAGATTCAGGGGGAGAGTTTTATCAAGCACTGATTCATTAAAATTGCCAGAGGCATGTAATCTTCACTGCATCACACAACTTCAATTAGGAGAGCTTTTACCATCCCCTTTTTACCTCTTAAATGAAGATTTGTTAGCTGCTTGTTCCCAGAGAGAGCACACAATAAACACAGAATTTGCATAAATCAACTGGGAACACAAGAGAGCTAGTGAAAAATGAACATTCATAAGCCATTAATATATCCTTTGAAATCAAATGTTGTAGATCACATCTGTTGTCCATGAGTAGCCCTGCACAGTTTATTTATCTCTGCAATCTTTGGCAGCATAAGTTGTTTCTACAGTCCATTGTCAATACTTATTAACTACTTGGAGTTAATTAACTGAAGGATTCTTGTAATCCATTATGGATGCGTTTTCCATGGGCAAGAGAGTGCCATTCAGAAGGCTGTTCCTGAGGTGCTCAGCTGTCTGGCTCCAGAACTGGAAGCAGCATAGTCATGAAGGCTTGGAACTGTGGACTATGCAATGTAACTTCCCTAAGCCTAAAGCGTTATTGCCATCTGGTACTCAACCACAACACATTTCACTGTACGAGACCAAAGCCTGTATGAGACTTACACATTATGTATGTAAGTATATGAAGGGAGAGTATAGAAGGGATGGGGCCAGACTCTTCACAGTAGTGCCCAGTGGTGTCACTTACTGCCTGAAACACAGGAAGTTCTGACTGAACATGAGGGAAAACATGTTTCCTGTGAGAGTGACTGAGCTCTGGCACAAAATGCCTAGAGAGGTTGTAAAGTTTCCTTCCCTGGAGATTTTCAAAAGCCATCTGGAAACAGTCCTGGGTAATGTGCTCTGGGTGGCCCTACTTGAGTGAGGAAGCTGGACTAGATGATTATCAGAAGTCCCTTCCAGCTTCAACCATTCTATGACTCTACGATAATGTGAAAGCAGAATTGTTTTCGTGTGTTCTACTGTGTGGTGCGGACATAGCCACAATCGCTACACCGACATTTACTCTCTTGTGGACATTCATCTTGACTGATCAACATCCACCTCATTTCATATCATTTAAGCAACAGTCTTGCAGAGCTGTTGACTTCCAGTCATTCTTAAATTAGTGAAACTCAGAAAAAAAATCCATTCTCTCACCTACGACAAGATTTACTGTAGTGATCACATGGGAAGCATGACCACCAAGGATAAGGCTGATGTTCTCAATGCCTTCTTCATGTCTGTCTTTAAAAGTCAGACAGTTATTAGGGTTCTCAGCCTCCTAGGAAGTCCAGAGTGGGGAGCAGAATAAAATCCCCTCTATTCAGGTGGAAACAGTTAAAGACCTGCTACTCCACCTGGACTGTCACAAGTACATGAGGTCAGATGGGATCCAACTAAGGGTGCTGAGGGAGCTGGTGTATGTGACTGCCAAACTGCTTTCTGCCATATATCAGTGGTCCCGGTCAACTGGAGGGGTCCCAGACGATTGGAGGCTTGCTAGTTGCCCATCTATAAGAAGGGTCATAAGAAGGATCTGGGGAGCTACAGGCCTGTCAGCCTGACCACAGTACCAGGGAAGGTCATCAAACAGAATCTTGAGGATAATCACATGGCATGTGTGGAACAACCTGAGGATCAGGCCCAGCCAGCATGGGTTTGTGAAAGGCAGGTCTTGCCTGACCAACCTCATCTTCTATGACATGGTGACCAGCCTGGTGGATGAGGGAAAAGCTGTTGATGTGATTGCCTAGAGTTCAGCAAATCCTTTGATACTCTCTCCTACAGCATTCTCCTGGAGAAGGTGGCAGTCCATGGCTTAGAAAGGTACACTCTTTGCTGGGTACAAAACTAACTGGATGGCAAGACCCAGAGAGTGGTGGTGAATGGAATTAAATCCAGCTAGTAATCAGCCACAAGTAGTGTTCCCCAGAAGTCAGTTTTGGGGCTCATACTATTTAATATCTCCATTGACATCTGGATGAGGGAATTCAGTGCACTCTGAGTAGGTCTGCAGATGACACCAAGTTGTGGGAAACTACTGATCTGACAGAGGATATGAATGCCCTACAGAGGGTCCTGGACTGCCTGGATTGATGGGCAGAGGCCACTGGGACCTGGGGGTATTGTCCAACACTTAGCTGAACATGAGCCAGCAGCATGCCCAGGTAGTCAAGAAGATCAATTACATCCTGGCTTGTATAACAGTATTGCCAGCAGGATCAGGGAGGTTATCATCCCCCTGTACACAGCTTTGGTGTGGCTGCACCTTGAATACTGTGATCAGTTCTGGGCCCCGCACTACAAGACACTGAGGTCCTGGAGCATGTCCAGAGAAAGGCAATGAAGCTAGTGAAGGATCTGGAATACAAGTCTTATGAGGAGTGGCTGAGAGAGCTGTGACTGTTTATACTGGAGAAGAGGAGGCTCAGGGGAGACGTTTTTGCTCTCTACGGCTACCTGAAAGGAGTCTGTGGTGGGGGTCAGCCTCTTCTCCTGTGTAACTAGTGACAAGACCAGAGAGAATGGCCTCAAGTAGCACCAGAGGAGGTTCAGGTTGGATATGAAGAAGAATTTCATCTCCAAAAGAGTGGTCAGGCACTGAAACAGGTTTCCAAGAGATGTGGTAGAGTCAGTGTCTGTGGAGGTGTTTAAGGAAAGGGTAGATGTGGTATTTAGGGACATAGTTTAATGGGCAATATTGGTGGTAAGTGGATGGCTGGACTAGGTGATCTTAGAGGTCTTTTCCAACCTTAATAATTTTATGATTCTATCATCTTTAATCTCATTCATGGTTCATAGTGCTACACTGTTTCTCTCCATTTAAGAATACTCTCTATAAAATTATGTGCATAAGGTTTTAAGCATTTTGCATTTTTTTTTCTTTGTTACTTCCTTTAATCCCTTACAATAACAGGAGTGCACAAGCAGTACATGTGCACAGAACTTCCTTCTATTCTGGTTATAGCTTCAACCTATCCCAGGAAAGAAGAAGCTCCATGCTTCAGAAAAAGCTCTAGCTGGAAGAATTCTCCATTCTACTCAATCAGCCAGAGAATCCAAGTCCTTTAAAGAAGTAAAATATGTAACTTTTATTTCAGGATAAACCTTTGCATATTAAATAGGGAGAGTAAAAGACAACTTTGAAGAACAAGGGCTTGAACCTGTTGCCTGCTCGGTGCTATTTCATCTGAAACTCTACATTAGTTTGGAAGAATCCATGATGCAAGTTTACAACAACAGAATCAGACTGCCAGAATCTGACAGTATACTTGGAACCTGCCTTAGGGTTGGCCACTGTCTGGAGATCTGGGATTTCTGGAGCAATCTTTCTTATATGTATGAACTTAAAATAAATATTGACAGCAATAATGTGCCTGGTATAGACATCCTTCAGAAATAAACTACTGGCATAATCTAATTCTTGTAGGAGTATATAGCAGCACCATTAGCTGGTTCATGTCAGAAAACTGGTACTGATGAACAAGTTCACCAGTAAATTTAGAATGGAGTTACTTGATTCACAGCCTTGCTGAAAAAGTCTTCTTTATCCACAGTGCTTTCAAGAGGTATTCTGCATGTTACTTGTTAGTGGTTACTCTTTGAAAAATAATGCATTCTAGAAATCTGCACCATGCATCTCTTCTGCGTTTGCTACATTGCTGTTGCAAGTGCAACAGTGTGGCTGTCTTTGGTTCTGTCATCACATCACACTTACTGTAAGCAAATGGCAGTTGCATGCTCCCTTGTCCAAGTAAAAGGACAAGATGTAAGGGAGAGTTGCTTAACTACTTAAGCATTCTGGAGAAGAAGTGAGAAGATGCTGTGTCTGATGCACGGACTCAGATGTGAACGATCCAAATCATTTATTACAAGTTCTCACATCACTTATATACCTTCACAAGTTTTCTTTTCCTAGCTTTCCCATTCGCCCCTACATGTCAACAGAACATTCCACAAACACTCTTCAACTGTTCATGCAGGCGCTTATCCTATCAGAGCCACAAGCTGTTTGTTCTTCTTCTAGAGGTGTCCTTGGTTCTCATTTTGTTTATCTTGCTCCTCAGCTGCTGCTCTGTACAGTCCTTTTTGTATTCCAACAAGGAGACACACAGAATCACAGAATCACCAAGGTTGGAAAAGATCTCCAAAATCATCTGGTCCAACCGTCCACTTGCCATTAGTATTTCCCCACTATACCATATTCCTTTGTACAACATGTAAACATTTCTTGAGCACCTTGAGGAACCACCTTCCTGGGCAGCTCATTCCAGCATCTGACCACTTTTTTGGAGAAACAATTTTTCCTAGTATCCAACCTGAACCTCCCCTGGCACACTCTTCTGACGCAGTCAGAAGTTATCTAACACTTTGAGAGAAATTAGAAAACCCAAGGGCCAGACCAGCCTATTCTCAGTGACCCAGCATCTACATGGACAGCAGAAAAGCCAAATGCATCAGCTCAGTGCCAGCTTCTCTAACTCCTTACACAGCATTGCATTTATTGAGCAGGGGCTAAGAACAGTAATTAAGAGGTGCAGTCCATATTTGAGCGCACGTATGACCAAAACTGATGACTGCTAAGAATGAGAGAGCTGTTCTAGGACTTTAAAAATGTCTTACAATGTAACTCTCACTTTAAAATTGTAGGAATTGTTAGAAGGAGAAGGGAATAATCAAAACAGCTAAAGTTTTTTACAGTCATACTATATGACAGAGGCCAAAGGCCCATAGGATATGACATGACAGATGACTTTTTTTTAACCTCTAAGCCTCAGTAAATATGTAAGTAAATACAAATAAACATGAGCAAATCATAATCAGGCATTTTTATAAAGTTTAAAATAACATCTGTTTGATTGCCTAAGATTTAGAGAGTCTCCGAGCCTGCATGTTTTATGTATTTCTTAACACTGTGTATACTTGGCAGCACTCCATTATTTTATAAAAATACAAGTAATAATTCACAATGATCAATCTATATTCATTCCCCATGAGCAAGTGTTGTTTCTCTTTCCCCTGGCTAAAATGAATGCAGAGCTCTGAGACTTCTAAAAGGTGCTAACAACGTTCACCTGGAAAAGAGGCCTCTTTCAGTGATTAGTAGACAAACATGAAGTTGTTAATGTGAATATCCCAGGGCTAACTGGATCTAGGTCATAAGTAATGCCTAGGTTCATAAAGAAAGTTAAGCAGAGCAGAAAGAGGCCAATTACTTTTTCAGAACTTGATGGGCCAGCCCAAGGTGTTTTCTGTGCACGTGCCAAGGTCTTCCCACCCTCCCCTATTGCTCCTTTCCCACTGTGGGAAGCAATGCAGAGAGCACTTTGCAGAAACACTGCACAGGCTCTGACTTTCAGCTGCTGCCTGGCTACAGGATGCATTGCCCCTGGTCAATTCCAAAACCCTTACATGGAACCACACCATATATATGCCGCAAAATGAAGATCAGGCCTACGAATAGCAAGTTGTAGCTCTCAGGCTTTCCAAAATGCTTTCTGAAGCTCAGAGCACACAAACCATCTCACTGACCTTACATTATTCCATCTGTTTTTAAATCTTAGTTTTAAATCTCTTAGCTTTCTAGCTTTCTCTATAGTGTCAGTAAGGTCTTTATAGTGAATGGAAATAAATCAGAATGTAACACAAGTGTGATAAAAACAACTTATTTTAAAAGACAGTTTTAAAGTGAGATAAATTATGCCTTAAAAACACTTCCTTCCCTTTTCCTGATTTTAGTGGGGAGTCCATGTAAGATGTCAGCTCAGAACCTCTGCTGACATGGTGCCCTGGTCCAGATCTTGTGTGTCCCCGTGTGTCTTCATAAAGATGCATACACTTGGACTAGGATGATGAGCAGATTTGGACTTTTCCTCTCAGCAGTATGACTCTAGGTAAACAACATGGATGGCAAGTAACTAGAAAACTGGGTCACAGCCACAGTTAATTGACTCTGAATTTATCTGCAGGTCTATGAGAACAATTTTTTGTAGTGTGCCATGAGAGTGGTTAGTCTCCTTGGGACTGCAGCTGAAAGCTCAAGGAACTCTCTGAAATTGCCTCTCTACCTAGGTGGTGTGGAACCTTCCTACATAAGACTTGTTGTGATTCTAGGCAACTCTGGCCTGATGAGAGTCACCAGAGCAAACTCTGAATGCAGGCAGGTAATCTGTAAAACATGTTTGGGTACTTCAGTGTTCGCTTTGGCTTCCAGTTTGTTTCCAAGATAATAATTTATATATGAATAGATAATGAGGGTCTTCGAGTGCAGGAAGAAAGCATCCTTAGAAGGGCAAATGTTATGTAAAAAACTCACTTAGCAAATTCATCTCAGAGGTGCTGAGATGTGGACCCATACTCTGTAATGACACAGCCTAAGGCAACTGCAAGGACACTCAAGAAAAGGTGTCTCATTTCTGGGGGAAGGATGACTGCTGGTCACAGGTATGAAGAGAACTTAAAACTCAGTGTTATTGCTAGCTGTGCCACAGCTCTCTGTGGTAGCTGTAAGTAAGGCCACCTCTTGGTGCCTCAGTTCCTTCATTCTTAAAAATAAAGATGATTCCTCTATAGGAAAGCATTAAGACACTGTATGACATCACAGCTCATTTGATCCTAGTTGACAGAGCTAGATGTAACAAATTGAGTATGATCACCACACAGTTTGAAGTTCCTCCACTAAGCTTCCTTGTGATGAAAAAGTGGAATCATCAGAGCAAATGAAGCTGAATTACACCCACGTCTCTTGCCAAAACGCATAAGTAGATTCTGGCTTTCGTGGCTCTGTAACTTCACAAGTATTTTTATTAGTATTTTGGGAGCAAAAGGAACAGAATCAGCTGACAGCTGCTTGTCTGGGCCTGATGCAGAATCAAAATAAGGCAGCAAGGTTTGGATATGTGGATTTCTTCACCTTAACCACTTCCCAGGACTGAAAGTAGTTTAAATTGAACCCACAATAAAAAAATTAACAAAATAAAATACCTCTGAATGTAAATACAGAACAAACTGATAATTGTTTCTTTGTTGCTTCAAGATGTTCTTAGAGATTCATCATCTCAGTCACACAAATGAAACAAAGTACAGGCTCATGCCTCACATCGAACCTCTGTTTTTGTACTGTAGTTGGGACATACCTTGGAAGGGATGTTATTTTCCCCCATTTCTCTATACAGAAACGCCGAAGCCCATTGCTTCCTCGGAGAGCTGCAAAGCCCTCATATGGCACACTTGATGTTCCAGTAACAAATTGCAACAACCGAAGTCTCTGTTCATTGTTAAACCTCTCCACTGCTGCCCAGAACCACCGTATTACAATGTGTCCATCGTGGTAACCTAAACCAAGAAGCAATAGAGAGAAATTAAATTCATACCTTCTAGTGTAACTAGCCTGGGGCAGAAAATCTCATATAGAAAATCTCCTGACCTAGCAATATATCTCATTCTTGATTATTGATAGCCCATACCCCCCATCTTATCCTGGCTCTGGATACTATAATATGACTAACTCACTTGGGACCCTAAAATTCAAATATATATTTATTGCACATATGATTCTTACAAACTCCTTGGCAAGAACCGAGGCTATGTATATGAGATATAAATGACCAGTTGTAATACACTACACAGTTCAACTTCTAGTGGCTTGATTTCTGGTTCCCAAATACATTCTCATTTGAATTGAAAAAGTGTCCAAAATATAGAGAAGATTTTGGGTCTGCAAGCTCTTCCCTGGCAAACTTCCCACATGCAGGGCTCTATGCCTCAATTGGTGCTTGTAAAAGCCAGCAGAAAACCAGGCTAACTTTGTTTCAATAGCTAAACTAAACTAAAAAGACAAGAAAAAAAAAAAAAAAAAAAAAAAAAAAAAGGAGAAAAAGGAGGAGGATAACTTGGGGGACCAGATGTACTTGTGATTAGCTGTTTATTTCAAGGTAACTCAGAAGTTAGGCAGTCCTTTTGTGATGCAGAACTCATGGATTTTGCATTTATTTATCATCCAAGACAGCCTGGATAAATCATGCTCAGTATTTAAAGCAAAAGCAGACCATACATTAGAGGAAAATGGAAAAAGTCCTGCTTGACACAGGTTGAGGGGATGGCTAAGCAAGCTCTGTATTCCATACAAGTGTAATTGGGAGCAGAGGAGTTCTACTCATGAACCTTCTTCTCTGCTGAAGTTGAGAGGACTTGTTATATTACTTTGTTATATTACTTTCAAGGAGACCATGAGTTCATTCACAGTCATGTGAGTAAGTAAGTTTTAGACCTACTACTGCAAATTCTTTTCAGTTCTTATTAGTAAGAGCTCCTGTTAAGTTGGTAGTTGGCAGAAAGTGAGAGTGGATAAAATCTGGACAGAAATAGCAGAAGTAATTTTAGTGTCATTATATCTGTCGATTCAAACATAAGGTCTTACTTATTGTTTCTCATTAGTTAATCTTCACAAAAAAAAAAAAAATCTGAACAGGGCATATCCTTCAGTAAAGAGAGGTGGAAAAAAGTGGATAAAATCTTTCATGTTTTAGACTGAAAACATTCAAAAATATTGGTAAGCATCAGCAGGCAGATTACCTCCTCGATATTCTGTGTTGTTACGCCAGTCATTGAGATCTATTTCTGCAGTGCCAGCTATAACCAGCTCCAGTTCTCTGGCATCAAAAACAGAGACAAGCCTGGAGTCTACAACCTGGAACATAAAACACTTGTAAGCACAGTTTCAGTCTGGAAATAAAGAGATGCAGTGCCTCTTAAACCTAGGGCTCTGACAGACAGCTCTTCAAGTGTTGGCCACTGAAGTCTGCATGTTGATGGCAACTTTCACTCCTCTGCTGATAAATCTTTACAGGTCTGTTGATGCTTTGACCTGTGAACAATGACAGTACATATGTTTTGACCTGAATGAGGCAGTAAGTAGCAACCCATAGTCTGTGAAAAAATTCTTCATTGTTAACATTGATTCTGAGTGATTTTGATGGTGCACTAGATTTGTATATGAAAAATTTGCTTTGTACTGGACTTTGTTTACAATTTTATACAGTGGCCTTAGGGCTGACCAAGTCTATACAGCAACAAAGGCACCATCACTGGCTTCCTCTTTCAGTAAACTTTAGTGCATGACTGCTCTGAGAGATCAGTTATTGTTACCATTCCGTGTATTCAGTATGTGCTACTCTGCTTTCCAGAGATCCTATTTTGGTTTATTTCCCTCTGTGAGATATCCCTCAACTTCTGCTATGTAACTGCTGCCAGGGAAAGACACATGCTTGAATGTGATTAATATGGGATATGAATAGGTGACTACCTGGAGGGGCTAGCAAGGCAGCAGGTTTTCATCCCATCTTTGAAAGTCCTTGTAGCAGCTCTGCCACAAAGATGTCCTTAGTTCCAGGTCTTCAGCAGAGGTAAGTTAGAAAAACTCAGGGACAACAACAGAGCACCAGTTATGAATATCAGCAAGACAGTCAGTTGACTGTATCCCAGGACTAACTTTACTGTAGTGAGTCCCTAAAAATGCAGGCACACCAGCTCCTTACTGAAATGATTCTGCTACAGATTCAGACACTCCGATTCCTTGCCATTTGTGTGTTTTTGACTTCCTAGGGTACTGATGAAACATGTTTAACCAATGTGTCATTCAGATGATGAAAGCAAGACAGTGGTTACTGTTACTTACTTCATAGAAGCCACGGACCAGGGCCTCTGTTTGTTGAACAACTCCTCTTTCCACTCGCCATTTAACCATTCTCTCAATGTACTCCTTTTTGTTCTTTTCTGTCACTGCTGTATTTGCTCCTCCAGATTTCAACTCTCTCTCTGTCACCTACAGAACAAAGACAAACAGTGGAGTAACCATGTATGGATCACATCGTGTTTTAAATTTAAGGTGTGCTTTGAAAACATAAGTGCAAAATGTAACAGCTATATTTCTAGTTCTTTCCCCTGGCCTCTTGTCCTTCAATAGAAAAAAGAGCAATAATGATGGGCACTCACCTCCATTCCCCAACCACTCCTGCAGCACATACAGAGAGTGATTCAAAACTTTTGGTTTATCACATATAAACTTAGCAAAACGGGAAACTTTCAGAAGGTATATACAGCTTTCCTTCCTCTGTTCCTCTCTCAGCTCTAGCTCTAGCCTTGTCCCCAGATGAAGCTGGACTGATGTGCAGGTGACTCTAAACTGTACAAGCAAAGATTGATTCTGAGTGCACAATTTATAAGATATGCACAATATGCCATTCTGGCCAATCTTTTAATCTTCTCTCCCAGTTGCTCCCAAGAGAGTGATATTCCTGCCAGCTTGCTATTGCTGCAGGCTACTCAAGCAGTAGTATGGGAAACAACAGGATGGACACAGTTCCACCATTGGAACTTGGCAGACCATTTTGCAAACTGGAAGTGCTATGTATCTACTTGTGACAGACTCTCTTAAGCAACAACTGTTACACTTACATCCAATTGACATAGAATAGGTGTTAACTCAAAAATGCCAAAAACTAAGAAAATTCTCACAAAATAAATAGTTCCAACACACTACCTAAACAGGAACTGGCAGTGGATAGCACCTCACACAGATGAAAAATACAGTCACTGTGGCATTCAGAGTTTTATATCAGACATCCAAACGTGAGAAGTTATAAGCTATTTAGGAGTAAGAAAATGGCAATCAGTATGTACTGTAACCAATTTTTTTTTTAAACAGATTTGCATTGCATTTTAATGGTTAGTTTAGTTGGCCTGGGTTACTAGGGCTTGAGACAGAGAAGTGATTTAAGGAATCAATCAAGATTCTGCTTAGCAAAAATATACTCCTTGCAAGTAACAGGATATATTATTTATTCGGTAACTATTTTCACATTGAATCCAGTGGATTTTAAAGGAAGTATGTTTTGCTCTCATCTTCAGTTTTCTGTTCCTATAACAATGATGTCTAGTGCAGATATTAAATGATTTGCATGAATACATGCTCATTACTTGTACTATTTATATTATTATCTATTTGTTAGCTCACTAGAGTGCATGCAGCGTAAATTTAATATTTACATCATTTTGCAGGAAGGACACATAGAAAATTCTGAATTATGGAAACACTCAGTGAGCCATCTAATATGTAGCTTTGCTGAGAAACAACAAGAACAAGTAAGGTTGGATGTTAGGGGTTCTTATCTGGTTCAGGCTAAATTCCCAAATGTAAATCACTACATCACCATTTCACAAGCAAAGCTACATCATTCAGATGCTGTGCTGTACTTTCCTATACTGCACTGGTAAAAATCAACAATGAATAAATGCAGTCTAACTTTAAGCATGACCATAAATCCAGTTCCTCTGTATTTCCTTTCAAGGTTTCCCACAAATACCTAGATATACTCATGATTTCTTCAGCTTATTTATATAATTTCAAATACAATTATTTATCTGGACTTGGAAACAGCAAATCAATGACAGTGGATTCTCCCTCACACCCCCAATCTGTTTTTTTTTTTTTTTTTTTTTTTTTGTTTGTTTGTTTGTTTTTTCTTGGAGGTATTAGCCACAGCTTTGAGCTAGAATTAGGAGGAGCACACTCAGAGCAGCAAGAAAACACTACAACAAATCTAACACACTTCTTTAACCTGACCAGAACAATTACCAATGTATCCACATATAGGGCTTGGAGACAGGCCTGGAAGAACACTTTCTGCAGGGTAAGAGCTTGGGAAGTTACTTAAAATCACAAGCAACCGTCACCTCTCTGAGTATTATAAGCAAAACTCTCAAACTGGCATCCAGTACCCATAAATAAAAATGTGGGATGCTTGCATTGATAACATATATTTGCTCCTGGCACCAATATGGAAGAGGGCTGGAGGTCCTCATAGTACATACAGTACATTCTAATTTAAATAAATAAATAAGTATCAAGAAAAAAAGATTTAGTCCTAAGGATTAAAATCTAAATACACAAGCCAGAGAAGAACAAGAAAGAAACAATGAAGGAAATAGTGACTTGTCAATAATAAAGTGATTGTGGAAACAGGACAAAAAGCCTGTGACCCATCTGCAACATAGCTTCTCAAAGAGCCACTATTTCTTGTTTCCCTTACCCAACTCTTGAAATCCAGCATCCCAACTATTAACAGAACTCCCATTGTGCATAGCAAAGCAATGTGCAGATGACATTTAAGTGGTCAGATACTCCTGGCATGCAAGAATTTCCAACTACGATCCATCTGTGAGAAAAAAATGTGCTCGAGATTTCTCGAGTATTTTGCTATCAGCATTCAGCAAATTTCATAAGGAAAACATCTCACCTTCAGTTAGGACTCTTGGATTCTCACAGTTGTAATTCACAGTGAGAACCATTTTTTCTCCCACTATTAGTTCTAGCAAGTTTAGTGTCTGGTACATTTGAAATAAAGTACTAGACAGAATGTGAACTGGCATCAAAATATTTTGTGTTCTCTAGTATCATAGTATTTACAATAGATTGCAATTTTATTTCTGTTCTTTCTGGAATAATCTCTTTTCTTCCACAGCAGATACCTATGTAATTGCCATGCTCTTTTCCTTGAAGAGTGCACAACAAATACTTAGTGTGCCGAATGCACATCTTCAGATGTATAAGGGCAATTCAAATTGACATTCTTTATCATCTTCATTGTCTTCCAATGAAAATACAAACTTTTCTCATCTGTCTTTGTGAGTATGTCTGCATGTTTCTGTTTGTCTTCACTTATTAGTTTTACATAGCCATACAATCCGGGGAAATGGCTATACTGTCAATTGAATGTCCTGCAAACTCTCAGCTTCTGAGAGGAAAACACCCTACACTTAAGTCTGTGGAAAACAATAATAATCTTTCCTATAAGTGTTTCTTACTTCAATTCTTCCGTCCCATCCTTTTAATTTCATCTGTTCTTGATTCTGGTGATTCTTCATTCCCTTGTACAACAAGTAGACTAACTTCAGTTTTGAAAATATCCTCTGAAGTCTTGCTTGATTTATCTCACCATACTCTGCACTAACTCCTTTCAACTCTCCTTCTGAGGGCTAAGCTACTGTCTGTATATTCCACCTGATCTCTCCATTCTCTTTGACACTGTGCATCTCTGCACCTTACACAGGAGTTAATTTCCTTTTCTTGAGATTCTACATTATTTGACACGCATAGTTCTTCTGCCTCTCTAGCTTTCAGCATGCACTTGGAGAGTTCCCACTGAATATTGCTTTGAGTCTTGTCAAAACTTTTTAGAGACAATAATAATCCTATATGGGTTACAACAGCAAAGGCACCAAGGCTTCAATGCAAGTCAAAGAAACCCACAGAAGACACTTCTATGTGTTCTGGTCACCAGACTGCACTGAAGTCAGTGTTGTTTCCTATTTAAAGTTGGAGATATCCACATCAGCTTGATTAAAGAGAATTGTCTGACTAACGTAGAGCTGAATGGTAAATAGTATAATGACTTAATAATTTAACAAGTTACATTATTGAATACACTGAATGCCACAATCTGTGTGAACTACACTCTGGAGAGAAGAGCTGCGCTACACTTCAGATAATTCCTCATGTTCATCAGTGTGTGGCTCAACAGGCCTGTAGGGAGTCTGCAACTGGTATTCTGTATTACAGACCCTAAGAATAAACATCTGCATTAAAACACGTGGCTTGAAAGAAACAGAAGGCAGGAAAAGAAAATGTTATTGAAAGGCTAAATGATCTATTCCAACATGAAGATGTTCATCATACTCAACTTTGTCAGCTTAAAATTTGTTTTTCAGATACTTTGCATAGCTGCACTCACCTGTCCAAACACCTCCTCATTTACTGTGAAGGTGAGATCCAGGATATCTGTGATGTTGTTATCTTTCATCCACTGCAAGCTTTGATGGAACTCTTCATCCAGGTACTCTAAGTCACTTAAATCACATGGCCTGGTTATGAGGCAGGAAAAAAGATGTAGTTGAATATATGAATCCACAACCAGTGTCAGGACGACTTACCAATTAGAAAGTAAGTAAATTTATGACAAAGATCCAACATATCCAACATAAGTCTGGTGTTTGTGCTGCTTTTTTTTTTTTTTTTTTTTTTTTTTTTGGTGTGTTAAGAAACACAAACCCTCTTAAAGTAGTTCTGCACTGTCTGCATGGCTGGGCTCAAGGCCAATTCTGGCTGCCTGTATTATTTGCTGTTGGAAGGCACCACACCCTTGGGAGTTCAATTTTATGTGAATTTTCAAGATGCCACACACTCCAGAGCACATGCTTACCTTCAGCCCCAATAGGCCCCACCATGTTGTGCCTTCTCTGTATTTGTCATCCTTGAGGAGAGCTCACAAGACAGACATAAGGCAGACCAGGCATCTATATTTTTGCTAACAAGGAGCCAGTTTTGCTGATTGAAAAGGCACATGTATGTTACAGGCAATTTGGTTTCAAACCCTAAGGGGGCAAGAAGGATGCAGGAACACTCTAGGTTTTATTCTCTTTTCATACTAGCTCAGATACATTATAAATATGATTGTTTGGAGTCCAGCAATACTAATTGTTGAAAAAAATATAAAATAAAATGCATGTTAAATAACTCTACAGACTCTTAATAAAAAATTCTTTCCTGATTTGGATTAATTCTATTTCAGATATGCTTTGTCATGACTTACTACTTGTTAATACTGCAAATTTTATGTATGTTCCCTTCCTGCAGTCTATTAACGAGAGACAGATTATCAATTAAAGTTAACCATATAAACCTTACATAACTGACAATGAAGATAATATATTACTAGTAGCTTCTGCTTGCTAATGTAAAAGACAGTAGAAGACCAAAAAGAAACATTCACTCTTTCCATCTGCATTAGCATTCCTTAATTTAGTTCAATTGTGAAAAACTACTCCACTAGTGAGAAATCATGTATCTTTATTAATATGCTCCCCCCCTTTTTTTTAAAGAGGAAATAGTGATATCTGTTCTACTAAAGATGATTTTCAGTTTTCCATATATTTTAATTGCTTTTATAACTTTAATCAATATTAAACTTTGAAATTATGGGTCAGTACTTTCAAAGGCATATTCCTAAATATCTTACTTACTATCCACTTTTAACAACATAGGCAGCATCTACCAAGGGCAAATTTTTGATGAAAGTCAAGAAATATTAAAATGAGTTTGTTTTTTATCATGAGCAAACCATGAAACAACAGAAAAAAAAGGGAAGGTTGGAGTGCTCAAAGCAGTTCCATGAAGGTCTGTGTTTCTGTAAGATCCACTGCTAGATCACTGCTTCTGCATTGTTTCTGCACAGTTGTATGCTTATACTTACAGCCTTAATAGTGCTTTGTAGAACGGCCTTGTGAAGAAAGCATCAAGAAGGTACTGATGAATGAGAGCAAGACCAAGAATACGACCACTGAACCTGAACCTGAGATACAAAAATGCAGAGTAAATGAAATATAACTCAAGACATTCAGCACAGAAACTTACAAAGGTAGCAGCTGTTCTTTGTTTCTCATGTAATTTCTTATATTCATTCATTTATCTATTTTTTTTTTTTTCCCCAGCAGATATTTAACATTATCCCTCACATCTCTGACTGATCAATAATGGACCTTTCCTTAATCTATCTCCTGTAGTACCCATATGTGTACCTGGCATGAGGTGTGCTTGCCTGTGCCAAAACAATAAATGTTTTGAACACTCAGAATCTGTGATCCTTTTTTGGTGAAGCAAATGTACTCCATCAAACACAATGTTTAGACACTGAAACTCTGGCCTTAGCAGGAGAAAACATTATCAAAACCCTTTCCATAGTGGGACTTTGAAGTATTATACAAGGGTAATGAGTTGACTTCATAGGTGAGGAATTGAGATTCAAACAAGATAACTGTTGTGAACAAGGACATATATTAAAATCATGAGCTAAAGCTCAGGGAAACTGTACTTAGACCACCTTCTTGATAATGATGCTCAGCATTTGCATACTTTGCGCTGTTAAGAACAAACTCCAGCCCTATTCCAAGTACACTCAGAAAGTACCCTACCCATTACAGTCCACAATGTGATGATAAATTGTAAACTTTTTTTTTTTTTTTTTTTTTTTTTTTTATGACTTAGACATTCTTCCATCAAATCTGGTTTCAAATCAATAACCTCAGACAGAAAAATACAGAACTGATGGAAGTCCAAGTGGGATTGTAAAGGGTATATTGTATATATTGTAATTGTATATTGTATATAATGTAAATTGTATAGGGGTAAAAACAACCCCTATAATGTTCAAGATTTATTTGTGAAAAAGGAAAAAAAAAAAAAATAACACATCCTAATTGCAAGTACTTGAATTTTAAGCTGATTGACATCATAGTGAAGTTTTACTGCACAAAAGTTGAAAGAGAACAAAAAGCTGAGAAATCATTCCTTCTACTATGGGAACCAGAGTAAAGACTCTTCCTGCATAAAAATTCAACATGAATCTCATAAAAAAAGCAACGTAAAATATCCATGCAGTCAACTTTATGCTCATGGGACAGTACAAGTGCTTAGTTTGTCAAATGGGTCACAAAATAGCATGATGTGGGCCCAGCTAACATCTATATCACCTCAGGAGCTGTCTCAGGATCCCCTGTATCCAAGAAAGGTGCTTATGGTATGCAGCTGACTGGTAACAGAAGAGTGGTTATATTACTCACTTACAGCTGTTTCCACAGCAGCAACAATCAAGTCTCTAATCAAGGTGTTTAAAATCACAAGCATACATTATGGTAGCTGTTAATGGAAATTCAATTGGAATCAGTGCTTTATGGCAGAACTGTTTCAAGCAATCCAGACCATGGTCAAAGTTTCTAAGTGAAAAGACCAAGTGTGGTGAGTCAGTCTAACCAAACATATGCAGAGCAACCCTATGCTGTATAGTTCACTCTAAGTGGGGGCCTGACTGTGGTTCTACAATCCCACCCCTTGTGATGGTACAGTGCTAACGGGTCTGGATAAAGGATGTGAAATAATTAACAAAACACTGCCACTTTTGTTGCTTTGCAATACAGTAGATTTAAAAAAAAAAAGAAAAAAAGAAAAAAAAAAAAAAAAAGCCATAGTGAAAATTATAGTTCTTGAAAGCTCTGTATCACCTCAGAAGACAGAATGCTTCTTCTCTACCCTGAGGGGCTAAACCAGAGCCTACAAATCCTCTGTCCCTTGCAGCCAGCTTTGATATCTCTGTAAAAACTTACTATACTCAACTTTTTGTGCTGAAAAGTGGTTGAAGAGAAGGTCCTCTGGTCCCTTGTCCATTTTGGACACTGGGACCATAGGCTTACACCCCTTTGATCCAGCAGTGCACCAAGTAACATGGGCTGAAGTAAATCAACAAGTAACTGTCAGAAAGGAGGTCTTTGCTGAACTGCTCACAGGAGAACTATATAGTTTGTTGACATGTGTGTCTATGGTCCTTCAAGTTGAAACCACTAGCAGCCAAGCACAACAGTACCACCAAATAGATATCAAAACTTGTAAAAATCAACAAGAAGCCTTCAGTGCAGAAAACTTGAGGACAGCAACAAGAAATTTTCTTCTTTAAAGAAAGACAATTAAAACAAAAATAGATCCTTGTGTTTACTTCTTCCTGAAGTAAAGTGCACAGGTGAAAGTCAGAGATGGGTGAGACAATTCCTTCAGAAAAATAAGCTTTCTTGATGGAATAAGCAGCACAGAGGTAAATCCTGGCTGGAGGGCACACACCTTCCTTAAAGTTGATTTGCATATATCTTTCTGAGGAAGTATAAAATGCTTACTCCATTTCTTTGTAGCAGAAAAAATATCCTAAGAGAGGTGAAGAACACAAATTCTCATTCTATCTTTTTCTTTCAACACCTTTCCCTTTCTAGGACAATCACTGAGTCTGAGCAACGCACTCTAACAGAGAAGGGAAACACAGGAGGGAGTTAATGAACAGGAAATGGTAGAAGGAGAAACAGAAATAATGAGCAGTACAGCTGCTCTGGTTTCCTGCTTCTTGACACCACTGCTACACTCAAAAAGGACATTGTGTGCACCTGCTTTCTGGCTTTTAAAAATACTACTCTTTGACCTGTGAACAGGAGTTTCCACACAACCCAGCTCTTTCCTTCTGGAAGCTGCAGGTGCCCCTGAAATGGCCTATTTTCTTAACAGCCTGTTGCAAGATAACAGGCTTGTTCTCCTCAGTGGGATTCTGCTTATTTACAATATCTGTGCACACAGATAGACAAATCCACATGCTGTAGCAGGGACTAAGCAATATTTTTCCCTACAATTGCAGGTGACTCACAGGAAATTTAATTTACTCTGCTCCTTATCACATATCAGCAGAATAAGGGAAGATCAATAATAACTCTTTGTTACAGGATTCTCTCTTAACTGGTTGAACTTGTACAGCTGTACCTGACATGACAGTCCTTCCTTATATTCAGATGGAAAATGATGTACAAAGTTGTAATCTATGCATACAGTAGAAGAGTAGTTTTTGTTTATCATTCTATAGAGGATGCTTTGTGGGCTAAATTAGCTATGGTATGACAAAACTTAAATCCTAAGGAAGTATTTTACAGGATGAAAAAGACTGAAAATCTCACAAATCTTATCTCCCTGAAATACATCAGCTGGGTTTAAGTGTGCCCTTTTTGATACAGTAGCTTGTGCAATAAATAAATAAATAAATAAAAATAAAAGAAAGCCTTAGAATCATAGAATCATAGAATAACCTGATTTGGAAGGGAACTGCAAAGAATCGTCGAGTCCAACTCCCAGCTGAACACCTAAATCTAAGCCCAGCGTCTGAGAGAATTGGCCAAATGCTCCTTGATCTCCACCAGCTTGGGGCTATGCCCACTACCTTGGAAGCCAGTTCTGGGGCCTGATAACCCTCTGGTGAGAAACATTTTCCTAACACCCAACCTGAGTCCAGGCCACTCCCTTTGAGAGTGCAAAGATCATCACAGTCCCTCTGCTCCTCTCATGAGGAGTTGTAGGCTGTAATGAGGCCTTGCATCAGTTTCCTTTTCCAAACAAACCAAGGGCCCTTGTATTCTAAAGACTAGAAACCATCTATTAAAGGAACCAACAACATGTTCTTATAGCCTAAAATAATATGACTTTGAATGGAAAGTTGACTGATTGATGATTTCGCAAACTTGCTGGATTCACCAGCACGTTTAAAATGAAGAACACTGTTTCCCCTAAAGAATACACCATATTTTGGGGTAGAAGTAATACAGGACAGAATGTATAGAATGTAAAAAAGAACAGATAGTTATAGCAACTCTGCCTGGCCCTGCACATCCTCAATTTTAAGCAAAACCAGCAGTGTGCCAGGTATATGCACTGGAGGCATGCGTCAATAAGTTAGTAGCACACATCCTTTTGTTTTTTCACTGCAGGATATAATCAACATGTCCTGTAATGAGCTACATCTATAGAGCAATAACCTAGCTTGAGATCAAATCATCTTCACAAATCCTTGTCAGCAGACCAAATCCACACCTTCTATCAGCTTCATTAAAAAATGCCTTTCTTTAGTTTATTTAACCTCTATTCATGATGATAGAACTTTCAGAACTTTTGAGTGGACTAACGTGATAACATGAAGTTATCTCCTGTAGAAAGGTCAGGCGGGAAGGCTGGAATAGCTAACACTGTTCTGTTTATCCAAATTATATTGAAAGATTTTGCAGACTGCCTTTTTGCCGCCATGTCATTTGATGTTGTGGCAAATTTGATCTGTACACCTGCAGGCTAAGAGGTGGATGCTGTGGCATTCCAGTGCCATGCCTTTTAGTTTCAGGAATTGTATGAGTTCATGTGTCATTAATACCAAAAGAATGGCTCTTGTAAGAGGCCAGGAGACAAAAGTACACAAAGACTCAATACATTAAAGACAGAAGGTAAAATAATTCCTAAACTAAGTCCTGAAGGAGTATTCTAGCAGAAGGAGTAACAGGGATGGCTAATTTTCTTTTCTTATATCTATCTTCAATGTGAAGAATTATCAGTTTTATCTCCAAATGGAATACAACATTCTGTTTATCAGTATTAAAGAGAAATAACAAGAAAAAGAGCTTCTGCTTACACTTTATGGAAATATGAACTCTTAATGTCCTCTTAAGTTTCTGGAGTGCATGTATTCTGAATTAGTGATTAAACCTCAACCCATTAATTTACCAGAACTGGAAAACAATGAGGTTATGTAAACCTCATCTCTGCTTTATTTAATCTAATCGAGACCTTCAAAAGTGTCTTTCTCGTCTCTAACCTAGCTAAGCTGTATTTTCACCCAAATTGTCTTTTCATCTCATTTATATACTGGCTATACCAAACACAAGAAAACTGTTAGGTATGGCTAAAACACTAATCGTGTTACAGAGAAAAAAAACAACATGCTTTTACCAGGGAAGCTGCAGGCAGTTGTACTTAATGCAGAAGAATGATAGGCAAAATTGATTTAGATAAGGGAAATGTATGTACCCCTTTAAGTTTCTTTACAATGCAATCCATCAAACAGTTGCTTCCAGAAGGACTCCTTGGTTTAAGCATACTGTGGCTGCAACTACTTGTTCACACAGAGAAACAGTTACTGCATTTGCATGTACTTTGTCTGAGTTTAAAAGCCCTCACAGAACTGAATATGTAAGAAGAATCATGCCAAGGCACATGCACTGGCTTCTTTAATGCAAATACAGAATAGAGTAAATCTGCCTCTGGCACCTCCAATGCATGGAGTCATCATAGGTATGACAGCTTTGGTATCACAGGCTATCTGAGAGCCATAGAATCCAGGTATTTGAAAAGAATTGTCTACCAATTCTGTCTTTCAATCTAGTAAGGAGATCAATAAAGTAGACCGACTTTCTATAACATCAAATCTGTGCAATGTATCATTCTAATAACAGCAAAGATGTTCTATGAGCTGTAGCATTTTGGAAGAGGAGGAGTGTGACAGAGTGCTGGAGTGCTTGTCTCTGCCAGCAAAGCTATCAGGCTTATGAACCATAATGTACAACTGTCCTCCTCTGGGATAACCTCTGGTAAAAAAAAGACTTTGATTTCTTAGTTATCCCTTTTGGAAAAGCTAACAGGACACTTTGTACACTTACAAGTTGGTGAAGTTTTATACACTGCATGATTTATGTTTGCTTTCCATAGCACTGCCAGAGGAAAATCCAAAGATTTTGTCATCTGCCAGATAAAAGAGCCATAAAAGCACAAGCCAAATGACTGCACATTTTCCTTTAACGGCTAACAAAGAAGACTGATGCCACAATAATTGAACTAGTTAAAGGTAGTATATACTTTCCAGTCTGGGAGTATTACAGCATAAGAGAGACTGCTTATCATAAACTCACTGGTAAACATCCAGGAATGTTTACACCATGTTATGAAGCATGATGCAGACATCCTTGAGTGAGCTAACTACTAACAGGTCATCTGTATTGCAGAGCCACATGGATTTACAACTTCAGATCCAGAAGCTGTACATTGCAATTGCACTGTGCTTCATTTCAGCTAATGATCCCCACCTCTTAGGATAAGGTTACTCAATTGAATAAGCTAAGAAATCTGTGTGCTAAAATTCAGCCATACTATTAATTGTTTGGCGACCTGCTTTAGGTCTCATTCTGCAAAACACTGAACACCTTCAACTTTTATTAATGCCTCTGAAAATTGACAGCTATGATTCAGTCCTAGGAACATGCAGAAAGTGGCAGACCTGGACCTTTCTTCGCATTGCCTGTTCTCTGAACCCAAAGAAAAGTTTTGACTTTTTCATTACGAATCCTTCCAATACAATAAGATAATTCCAGCTTCTAGTCCTCCTTTTCTGGAATACAAGTAAAGAGACAATGTAAAAAGCTTCCTTCAACTGAACACAATATACTGAACATATATTTCTATATTCCTGTTATTAAGCAAATATTAACTCATGGACGATGGAGTGGTCAATATTTTTGCTATTCTACACAGTTTCAAGATCTTACTGAGATTTGGAAAAAGGTTCCTGTCCCAGCTTAGGTCCAACTTGCAAACTTAACATTACCTTTCTAAATACAAATATATTCAGACCAGATAAATTAAGATCTTCAATCTTCTTTCTTTCTGAATTTTGATGTAACACATACCTAACATACTGAAATGAAAAATAACTGTCAAGGGACAAATGAAACTTTAGCTTCCAGAACAACTCAGGGAAACAACTACACAAAGAGAAATATCGTTTCTACTGAAAAAAAAGAAAATCAAGATAAATGGAACTGAGTGATTTACTGAAAAGCATCCTGTTTTTGTGGATTTTACCCTTTTTTACTCTGCCATATGCATGGTGGAGACACCATACAGATTTTCATGTGAACATTCCCATCACTGGGCAAACTCAATAAACAATATTGCAAAAGACTATGTGGTCTTAAGCAAGGGGAAAAAAAACAACTTCCATAAAATCACAACAAAGCAATTGTTTCTTCCTCCAACCAAACAAATTATTATAGGCCAGTAAGCCTCACCTCTGTCCCAGGAAAGGTGATGGAACAGCTTGTGCTGGATGCCATCTCCCGGCAACTGGGAGAAAAGGAGGTTATCAGGAGTACTCAGTACTACATCACTCATTTGCTTTCTTTCTATTTACCTTATTCTTGACTTTCTGTTGTTTACTGGTGACAAGTTAGCTTACTGGTGCCTTGATTTCAACCTGAATGTCAGTATCAGAAAGGTTGAAACAAAGGTTGTCTCCTACAGCTTCTTCTCCTTTTCCATTCTCTGGACCTCCTGTTGTCTAGCACTGCTTCCATAATCACAGAATCACAGAATCACAGAATTGTAGGGGTTGGAAGGGACCTCTAGAGATCATCGAGTCCAACCCCCCTGCCAAAGCAGGCTCCCTACACCATGTCACACAGGTAGGCGTCCAGGCGGGTCTTGAATATCTCCAGAGAAGGAGACTCCACCACCTCCCTGGGCAGCCTGTTCCAGTGCTCCGTCACCCTCACTGTAAAGAAGTTCTTGCACACATTCGTGCGGAACTTCCTATGCTGAAGTTTCAGCCCATTTCCCCTAGTCCTGTCCCCACGCACTACTGAAAACAGACCAGCCTCGCCACTATGGCTCCCACACCTCAGGTATCTATAAACCTGGATCAAGTCCCCTCTCAGCCTTCTTTTCTCAAGGCTAAACAGACCCAGTTCCCTAAGTCTCTCCTCGTAGGGGAGATGCTCCAGGCCCTTCACCATCTTTGTGGCCCTCTGCTGGACTCTTTCCAAGAGATCCCTGTCTTTTTTGTACTGGGGAGCCCAGAACTGGACACAGTATTCCAGATGAGGCCTCACCAGGGCAGAGTAGAGGGGGAGGATCACCTCCCTTGACCTGCTGGCCACGCTCTTTTTAATGCACCCCAGTATGCCATTGGCCTTTTTGGCTACAAGGGCACACTGCTGGCTCATGGCCAACCTGTCGTCCACCAGGACGCCCAGGTCCCTCTCAGCAGAGCTCCTCTCCAGCAGGTCTTCCCCCAGCCTGTACTGGTGCATGCAATTATTTCTACCTAGGTGCAAGACTCTACACTTGCTTTTGTTAAACTTCATCCGGTTTCTTGCTGCCCAGCTCTCCAGCCTGTCCAGGTCTCACTGAATGGCAGCACCGCCTTCAGGCGTGTCAGCCAATCCTCCCAACTTCGTTTCATCAGCAAACTTGCTGAGGGTGGTCACTATCCCCTCATCAAGGTCGTTGATGAAGATGTTGAACAAGACCGGACCCAGTACAGACCCCTGGGGGACACCGCTAGTCACAGGCCTCCAGCCGGACACCGCACTGCCAACAACAACCCTCTGCACTCTGCCAGTCAGCCAATTCTCGATCCACTTCACCGTCCACTCATCTATCCCATACTTCCTGAGCTTTGTTATAAGGATGTCATGGGGGACCGTATCAAAAGCCTTACTGAAATCAAGGTAGACTACATCTACTGCTCTCCCCCCGTCCACCCTGCTAGTGACATCTTCATAAAAGGCCACCAGGTTGGTCGAGCACGACCTCCCCTTGGTGAACCCATGCTGAGTACTCCTGATAACCTCCTTTTCTCCCAGTTGCCTGGAGATGGCATCCAGCACAAGCTGTTCCATCACCTTCCCTGGGACAGAGGTGAAGTTAATGTAGTTAATGTAGTTCTGTTATGGTTTTGTAATTTGGTTGGTGTTGGTACTCCACATCAGAACATCATGTAGGATAATGGGAGTTAAGGGGACAAGTTTTTTTTCTGTGGACTGCCTTAAATGGGCATGCGGGGAGCGGCACCGGAGGGGAGGTCGGGAAGGGGACGGGGTTTCTAGCACGGCTCCCGGCGAGGAGGCAGCATGGTCGGAACTTCCCGGCTCCTGCAGCCCGTCGGTGAGATTTGGGATTTGGTTTTCTCCTTGTTGAAACTCTTTCGTTCTTGTTTAGTGTTACTGGGTTTATTAAACTGCCGTTCGTTCTCTGATCATCCTTCCTTTCTTCATTTTTTTTCTCCTACACCCTTCCCTTCCCCTCTCCCGGAGCGCACGTGGCCGGGCCGCGCCGCGCCGCACCGCTAGAGAAGGGAGGTACTTTTGTTCCTGCCCCCCTGGGTTTGTTCCCCTGTCACTGAGGGAGCTCTAGAGAGAACTCCGTGACAAGTTCTTTAGGATACCTCAGCAAGAAATCAGTCTACAGTTTATGAGGACCTAGGCTACTGGATCTCACAGTAACACCATCTTTATGTTCTTCAGTAGGGTTCTGCACAACACATTTTTAGTCACAAATCTTCAACTTTCTAAGAAATTTCTGCTAAATAAATGTATTAAACTTCATCAAAAGGAAACAAAACAGAAAAAAAAACAAAAAAAAAAACAGGATTTTTCTGCAATGGATAATGGATGCTGTCATTAATTTGCTGTGAAAACACAGAATATCTTTCAAGTTAGCATCCAGCAGATCTCCAAATGAACGTCTGTGAATGATTTTATCTGTCTAGGCCATCTAGTCTTTTGTCCTGGGCTTCCTTTCACATTTCTTGCAGTGGTTCTAAATTTACAAACACACAGTGAACTAAAAATTCTATAGTAGAAGTTGCTAGTTAGATAAAAGTGCAAGCAAGTGATCTGGTGACAGAGTGGGGTGCAGGTGATCATGCTGTGACTATAGTTCTGTGTCTTCAAGAACTGTGCATTACATTATCATACTGGATTTCTCTAAAGACAGGAATGCTGTGATGGAAAACTCTAGCTCACTCAGATGATACAAAAATAGAGATTGGATTTCTGCCTGACAGCAGTTTGTAAACAGATTTTTGTGAAATGAAAAGACAATGATACTTTCATTGTCATTGTCAGATTATGTACTCATAGCAGGAAGAGATAGTTCTCAAGAAAACACTAATAGTTTTATTCTAAGAAGTAGAACTTATGATATTACAATGACAGGCAAATATTAAACATCTGAAACTGGTAGCCACAAGAACAAGATAACATTACTCAGGTGTGGTAAAAACGATACAGAAATAACCGCATATATATAAAGAATATATATTCACTTTACAGTGTTCCTTAGCTGGACCAGAGTAGGGAAATACTATGGAAAATTGCAGATAAAATGAAGGTCCATTTTCTTTTCCAAAGAACACCATAGTGCATTACTGCATGGTTAGACAATTTTTTCTGTTACAACACAGACTGAGTGAGATGCGCTGAACAGACACTAGCCATTTTCATTGTTGAAAATGCACCATGAAGACAGCTGGGAGAGTAACGCATGGCTTGCATCAGTATTTGAGATTCTGCAAAATCTGAAACTAAATATTTTGTTTCCAGAATTTAGAAACCTATTTCCTCTATCAGACAGTTTGTGGTATCCTACCTCAATTGCCCAAAATACCTGACGAACTGTTGACCAATTGTGAAGATGAGAATATACTTTCTGGGCCAAACCATATCCTTTCACTGGAATAAAATATTGCACCTGCAACCATATTTTGCCCACTTCTTTGGAGAAAGGTAAACTATCTTTAGTAGGTTTGTACACAGTATTTAGAAGATGTTTTCAAACATTCAGGAAAAGTGGTAGGCATGTTACGTAGATCTGATAGAATGGCTCATTTGCTGGCATGGATTGGAAGCAGTTCTTCTATGAACATCAAGTACATCCTGTAGCACACAGATAAAAATATGTATAATCAAACCTTGTAGGTCTAGACAGATTTAACTGTGTTCTTTCAGGTAGAGAAGGATTGAAAATAATTTTTCTGAAGACTGAAAATGTTCAGCATGCACATATGTTAACCGCAGGAAAAACTCTCACTCAATGGAGGCTTGCAGGAAATGTGTTAAGTCTCAGTTTCTCCATAAATGTGAAATTTTCCAGTCATTATGTCTCTTTTTTTACTTTGCATACAACTACTCTGCATTTTGATGTGCTCATTTTGGATTCTGAATGTTGTTTGTACAAAGAGCAGGGCATTAAATAAGCTATCAACAGAGGATGAACTTTTAAGCTGGTACTTGGGGGGGGAAGCAGTGTATTTTTCAGTTCTGCCAAAACTTCGCATCTTTGCATTTTGTCACATGTGTTCTATCTCAAACTTACCACTGTTCACTTAAAAAGGGAAAATATTAAATACTTTTGAGGGAATTTTTCTACTATACGATATCTTTACAAGTCTTGCAGAATCACTCTGCAGAAAAAACATGTAAAAGGTAGCTGCCACACAAATGATAAGCCTCACAGCATCAAAAGGCAAACAGTTCAATAGATCTGCAAATCTAAAACAACTGTGGTTGTGACTGACATTAATCTTCAGGTTTTAAAAAGACAATCAATCAACTGTGAACTCTGAAAACGATTTAATCCATGTTTCTACCAGTTTTGGAAACAGGAAAATAATTTATTGCAAGTTAGAGAGAGAAGACTCTGCTGGAACTATATCAACAAGTAAATCTTCAAACAGAAGATACAGCACTGACTTGGATGAGAACGTGGTTAGAGAAAGGGAGAGAACTTCAAAAAACTCCATTCCTCATGGAATGCAGGTTAGTACAGTGTACTCAGAGAAACTACTGTGCAAAGAGTTAATAGAACAATCCAATTATTTCTGTTTTAAAACGCTTAATCAAAACATCATCCTAGCTTATGACCAGACTTCTGAACATTGTCCTCCAGTTATACATTTATAGCTGAGTTCAGTCAACATAAACAACATTACAAACTTGGAATGCCTGCATATCTACAAGCCAGCCGTGAAACCTATCAGGCTAATTATAAACTGCTGGTCCCAGCCAGTTGTTTCCGTAACAGGTTCAAGAAGTATTACTGAGGACTTACAGGATTGCTTATCTTTCCCTTGGGTTCTGCAATGTTAATCTACTTAATGCTATTATATGTACACGCATCTTTGTTCACAGAATTTATTTCACTCTACAGGCCAATGGACTTCATCTCTCCTTCATTAAAAAACAAACAAGAAACTAAAAATACCTTAAGTTCAAACAACAATCTGTATACAAGTAGCCTCTATCTATACAATTAGTTGGAGAAATATGATCCTAAGTGTTTAACTGCTACTGATTTCTCATTCAAGTAGAAACAGCTATAAATAAATATATTATGTGCCTTTCCACCTTCTAATATGTCCTGACTACCTTTAAAATCTGCCTCTTCCATGATAAAATCTCTTAATGAGCAGAAGAACAAAATGGGAGTAGAGAACACTTCTGTTAAAAAAAACTGAAGCTGAACTTTTTTTCAAACAGACACTATTTGCAACAGATATAAGACAGGACTTATTTCGAACACCATGGGATAACATAGTATCACCAACTTTGGAGAAACAGGACTGAGTCCCATTTATTCACAGTATAGGCAGAAGAGGTCCTGTGTCCTGGAATCAAAATACTTCCTCACAAATACAGCCTCTGAAATCAGAAGTTTATTCATGCTGCCTGTTAAACTGAACAAAGGACAGTCTGTATTTTTAACTTGAAAACTGGGAAGCCACTGCATTATGGTTAATTAGTAGGGTTTCAGAGGGAGACCGACAAGCTTTAAGAACTATGCCACTCTCTTTCTGCTAATGACAGCAGAAAAATGGTCCTAGTGCAAAGATCACTGTTATCATAATGCTCCACTGCTGGAAGTGGCAATAGAAAAAAACAATTCAGAGACCATTACTATGCCACAGCAACTCATCCTTTCTTCCACTGCAAATCTAGTAGAGATGATGATGCTTTTTGTTTTTCTTGACTTCCTGCCCACTGTAAACCAAAGCAAACAGAGAACTTTCTAGAAGAACAGAGGGACGTGTGCTATTGGTAATTTAAGAGGGCCTGAGTGACCTTCCATTTAAAAAAAAAAACAAAAAAAAAAAACGAATTTCTAAGAGGAATCAGTGAGATTGGTTAGATAAAGCAAAACATAAGAACAGACAGATGTTTCAGTACTTCTTCGAAACAGTGAAATGCCAGAAGTGATCAAGCATATGCTTCACTGAACCACACCTGAAACTATCAGAGGGAATGCAAATTGCAAAGGTGGAGTGATCTAGAGGCAGATAGAAAAATAAAAACATCACAATATGCATTCAGAATTTTTGATGAAGAACCGAATTGACTGTCTGCACACATACAAGTTAAAGTGAAGAACATGTTTTTGCTCTACTGGCCATGCTGTACACAGGTAAAGACACTGGCAGAAAGAAAAGGTGTACTGCCTTCTCTGGTTCTTTTTAAAGGCCTGTAGTAGGTACAGAGCAGCAGTAAGGCGCTTGGAGAGCACTGTATAGCTTCCAAGCACCAGGCTCCTTGATGTACTAAAAGACTACATATGATATTCTTAGAAAAAGATTCAAAAGATTCACAAGAGCCCTTATTCCCATCTTTTTCATATTCACAAAGAAGAACAAAAACATCAAGTTCCAAGTAATACAACTAGAATATCTTAATAATAGTACCTCATCACAATTCCTTTTTAAAAGCTTGCTGTTGTATTTACAATTACTCCTCCTCTTTCTTCTCCCAGTCTACTTTTCACTTCTTCCCAACAGCAGCAATGACACTTGCATGCAGTCTAGCCTAAACTGACAGCTTTCGTGTTTTGCATTTCTTTTTCTGAACTTCTCTACAATGATTGTTCCGTTCTGCATGAAATGTCCTTACCATTCCAGGTGATTTTCAACAAAGGCAGACATGGGGCTGATCTGTACAGTGTAAGTGTCATTGGCTGAATACTCAAACAGCCCGTAATATGGATTGAAGAGCTCCTGAGACAGAAGGAAAAAGAATTCTCGAGAGGGGCCACTGTAGTCCAGCCTGGAAAGGAATAAGTGAAAAAAACATAAAAAAAGAGAGTCATTCACATTTGAGCAGATTTCCTTGTTTTTGCTTACATTGGCTGCTAATACCTACCTTTGCACAATTAAGTGTTTCTAACATGATATAGTTCCTCACCCAAAACTTGATTATAGAGCCCAGAGGGCAGAGAGCAAAGACTCTTTTCTCACTTTTTAGCTTTTTAGTGAGTGGATTTGAACTGCCTATGAGCATCTGGGTTCTCAGATCAGACAGCTCAGACAGTAGCAAAAATTGATCCTACTTCCCTACTCCCAAAGATACAATCTAGCCCCTGATATGATTTCTTAACAGTGTATTGACCTAAAGGTCAATATTGAGGAAGACCAAGTCTCAGACAAACTCTCTTAAGATGGAATGGTGATCCATCAGTTATTCTATTCAAGTTCTTCCAGTTTCCTAACAGTTTCAAATACATGTAGTATACTTCAAGTTCTGCTTCACAATTGCATGTTTTTGCTCTGTAGAGAGTGAAGTCTTTTCTTTTTTCTCTTCAATTTAATTTTTAAATCAGTTTCCAGTAATACTGAAAACAAACAAAAAGTCATCATGAATGAATTAATCTCAATTGTGATAGATTTATTAACACTAGATAATCCTTTAATACTGATTATTAGGCAGGCTTTTCAATCTGCAATATATCTACATATAGCAAAATGAACAAATGATTTGCAGCCATACATCATGCATGCAAAATCAGTTTCTGAGGCGGACATTATTCCTTATGCTTAATAAATGTCAAACAAGTGGAAAACTGCAGCTGGATCAGAATGTTTTGTAATATGTTTCAAGTTACGGAAGCATAATCACAAGAGTCTGAATGATTGGTTTGTGTAACAATAAAGATGATGATGGGCAGGTAGGTCCACCCCTGTCTGTTTTAGATTTGAGGGCTCACTACCATTCCCCTTCAGCAGCTTTAGGCCTAAGATCATGTGAGTGAGACTAAACATACAACAGCAAGAGGGGGTGGTAATAACCCCATTTGAACTATTAGTGCTAAACATGCAACGTATCTGGTTCAATGGACACTGTATTTGGCATTCATGCTGATTGCTAGCGTAAAGAACAGTGAACAATACCCGCTTATAATCATAAACCTCTAGAATCAGATACTGCATTTCAGAGCAACATATTAACTCATCATAAAGCTTCATGTTTCATCTTCAATATCATTTTAACTTTGAAATATGTTTTTGTTTTGTTTGTCTGTTTTTTATTAAATGAAACCTTATGTACAAAGCTATTGAAAAATATTATTTCAAGCCTTTGTTACAAGGAACAGTGGAAACATGCAGAGTGATTTCCCCATTAAAAAGCATAAGAATTAAGCCTAAATTAAAGTGTACCTCTAATAAAAAAATGTTCATTGGATGGCAGGCAAAGCAAAAACATTTGAAGCAAATCTAGATTCGTTTTTAGAGTAAGAGTAATAAAAAGGGTAAAGGCTTTGCCACTAGTTATAGTCTTGAGAGTGATTCAATGTGTAACCATGGGCCTGTAGTTCAGTTTTGTCTTCCATCCAGTCTAAATATT
This sequence comes from Excalfactoria chinensis, assembly GCF_039878825.1. Taxonomy (NCBI): domain Eukaryota; kingdom Metazoa; phylum Chordata; class Aves; order Galliformes; family Phasianidae; genus Excalfactoria; species Excalfactoria chinensis. The sequence continues at coordinate 92,671,387 of NC_092826.1, forward strand.
TATGGCAACAAGGTGACATCAGACTTAACCACTTAAATTGTCACTTTGAGACATCTAGATGCTATAAGAAAACAAAGAATTTTTGCTATTCTGATTTTTAACAAATGTTTGGTCTAAGATGGATCGTTAACACAGAAGTAAAACAAAAACTAGAATGTAAATTATATAAATTATAAATATAGAATATATATATATATTCTATATATATATATAGAATATAAATTATATAAATTATATAAATTAATATAAATATAAATGCACAAAAGAATGCTCAGCCTTAGTCAACTCTGTAACTAGCAACATAACAGCTACTTCAAAATTGAGAGCATTTAGTGGTTTCTTACCCTTCCTCTCCTACAAATGTGATGTAGAGTTTGTTTCGTTGGAGCTCCTTGCGTGAATATGCCATCACCTGGTTGAAGGTGCCTTCCAGTAGGTGGTCACGTCGTATAATTAACCTGCAAAGGGAGGCAGAAGTAAAGATACAATGATTGAACCTTTTGTGAGTCTGTAGGCCTGAAGGTAAGCAAGAGCTGGTAAAAAAAGAGATTCAATTCCAGAGAAGTCAAATGAAGTTGTGTCCACTGGCATACATCTACTTGACTAGTATGGGTTTTCAGTGAGTTCTTTCATTAGTCTTTTCTACATGCTTCAAATGTTAATTTCTTCACAAAGCTATGATGAGGTTCAAAGTGTTGCTCTACTAACACTCTCTGCTCTCTGCACCCTCTATGTATAAATTTGTATGATTGAGGGGGCTGTGAGTTTCCTGTGTATACAAGGTCACAGCATTCTGGGATTGGCCCTGGATTTAACCCAGTGAATGCCTATGGAATTATTGTTTCTGTAGCAGGGTAAGCAAAGGGAGTATCACCCTTCATTTATACAACACACCTCTCACTCTCGCCAGCCTCTAAAGCAACTTAATGAATAGTGTTTTTAAATATCATCTGTGCAAGACATTTTTCTTGACCATGTCATAGACTTTTTAAGACAGACCCACTAAAATATATTTCATTCTGCCTGGGACTCCCTTAGCATTACACTAAAGGGGATAACCAATGACTAGGACTCCCCAGGTCTGTAAGAATATTTTGATGATGATGCTTGCCTGGAATAAATCATTTAGTTTCAGTTCCACCCCTCTCTCCCCCCATAACAGATGTGATTTGGTAAAAGGCCAATCTGATGCAAAAATTCAATCAGGTGCTCAGGAAATACCTTTGAAATATAGAGTCTTTTAGCCAAGTTAAGACGACTCAATCAAGTACAAGTAGGTATGGAGTTTCAAGACAAATACCAAGCTGTCCCAGAAGCCAGTCCCACAGCTAAGACAATGATTGCCAAAACACATGAAGAGAGGCAGAAATCTCCCTAGTTCAAATCTACAAGGGCTACCAATACAAAGAACTACCTGAAGTTGAAACTGCATAAATGGGATAACTTCTGTAGTGTCATGCTCTGATCCTGAATTATTAATAAGTAGATCCGAAGGACTTGGAACTGCTCCATTATTACAATGAAATAGCTGGTAATAATAACCATGAACAATTGCCTGAACAGATTATTTTCCTTCTAGAGAATATAAGGAGGAATATCAACACTCCTCTTAAACAGATCAGTGAAAGAATATAAATCCATAAGAAATAAAATTTCTTCACTCTTTTGCAAGATGTATGCTTATTGGACACTTAATGAAGTCCAATCTCCTGTGTTTTTCCCACTCCCTATCAAGTCAGTGACTTCATTCATGGATAATGATTAAAGATAATGCTAGACCATATTAGACTATTTAAGTGACTTGTCATAATACTTACTTAATTTTCCCTGGACCTTGTCCATATCCTTTGGCTTCAAGTTTTCGATAGAAATTACGTAATTTGGCTTCAAAATCTCTCCTGTACGGAGAGGGTGCTCTTGCACTTGCTCGCTGCAGTCCTGGTGGGAAAACAGCATTTTAAACTGCAAGGTTCTTTTAAATCTTCCAAATCATGTAGCTGATGTTTCCAGATACAACTCACTAACAAATGCTTTAGGAACTCCTTACACTAATACACAGGGTTTTCATGCACTTAGTATTAATTCTACTCTATCTGGCATAAATGGAATTTTAAGTTTCTATAACTCAGTGATTCTGATGACTTCTAGAACCTATATTTTCACTAAGAGAACAGTTAAGGTAGTATTGTGTGTGCATGCCTTTGTTCTGCCTGAGACTTTAACTGTGATTGATCTGTATGAAAATGCAAGGATCAGAGAGGCGTGATTGAAAGGTCAACATGCATAACTCCCACTCATGGTCATTGGTATTTAGATTTTCTTTTGCACTTTTAAAAGATCTCTCTCCTTTGCATTGTATAGCAGATCTTCTTACTTGGCAGGATTAAACCCCTGGAGCTAAAAGCAGCAGTTCTATCTGGAGTCTAGCATCCTAGCCAGAGAATCAAATCAGGTTTCCCTGAGTTAATCTCACTGTATATTAAACACTTCCAGTCATCAACACAAAAACCCTTTGTGATGCTGAAAAGGATTTCCGTCAGCAAGAAATGTGACATTTTCCTATTATGGTTCACACATACAGCAGATTTTCAGTAATTTGGGATCTGTTTTGTTTTGAAGTCTGCATTTTTTAAGTGGTTGATTAGTCCTTTTGTATGAAGAAGTGCCATGCTATGGAAAGAAGTCATGGATCATGTCAAGGAACGGATCCATGAAATCCCATTTCCCTTTCTCAACAGAAAAGACAATATAAACAAGCTCTAATGTGAGAAATCTGGCAGAAAGTTCTCCATAAGTAAGCAAAAAAAACCTGAACACATTTAGTGGGAGCACAAAGTACCATGATTGCCAGAGGAAAACACATTTCTAATTCTGTGTCAGTAAAACAGAAAGGAGTATTTACATAGCATGCAAGGAGAATCCCTTCAGACACTTTTGTTAGACTTATTGACCCCCATAACATAATTGTGGTTCTCAAAGGATATGAAAGCAGTGGCAAAAATAAGCAAGGAAACAGCATGTTGCTACAAGTTAGTATTTGCTCTTCTTTCTTTTTTTCTTCTTTCTTTTCACAGATAAAAAACAGTACATCTCTGTAAGCCATGTCCTTGCTAAATACCTAGATTTTGTCTTGCAGTAGGCTTGCTTCTGATCAGTCCTAATGCAGAAGAAAGGGTCTACATTTACTTACAATGATGTTTAAAGTCATTCATGACAATAGAGCATTCTGACAAAACATTGGTCTCTTGGAGACAAAGGCTCAGCATATAACTTCTTAGTATAAAAAAAATCAATTTTTGCAAAGCCACCTTTGAGATCTGGACATCTCTTGTCCAATAATTTTGTTCGAAATCAGATAATAGAAATGGATGCTTTCAAATATCAGCCAAAAATAGATTTCTACAGATCACATTTCTGTAAATTTCATAGTATCATAGTATCATAGTATCGTGCGAGTTGGAAGGGACCTTAGAGATCATCGAGTCCAACTCCCGGGATTCGAGACCTCTAGTGTAGCAGAGCGGCAGTTTTACCCCTTGTGCCACAAGGGGGATTCGAACCCAGGCCCTCTGGTGTTGCAAGCGGTGGTTTCTCTCTCAGTAACCACTGGACACAGTCATGCAGTGATTTTGCAGTAGGGGGTGTATATCTTGGCAAAATGGAGACATCAGTTCCTCAAATTTCTATAGCATAAACAATAACTACAGAGACAGCTGGAAATAACCTTCTCAGATAGCATGTCTTTCTGGAAAACATATTTCCTGTCAAACTTAAGTCCTCAACACAGGAGGTCAGAGAGGATGATCAAGATAATTCCGTCAGGCCTTAAAATAGATGAGTCTTGGAAAGAAGTGAAGTATTTGGAACACAAACTGGAGGTGCACCTCAACTCTATAGGAATACTAGAAGTATTACAACAAGCCTTTCATTTGGATGTTACTCTTTGCTCGTCACATAACATGAATGTGCTTCCATGACAGCAAGTTATATTGCAAGTACATTATTCTCTTTTGATCATAAGTCTTCCCAGATATACGAAAAGCAGCAAAATACATTCTTCCATAAGGGCAATTTCTGATTTGTGTGCTCTAGTTACTGTTAACATTTCAACAGCAATGACAACTGATCCAGCAAAAAAGCAGATTTGGAGTGGGCACTGGAATTAACAGGTAACAATTTATGCTGGTTCTCTATCTTTTCTTTTGTATTTATTAGATTAAATACCAAGACTGCAAGATTTTGAGTTATTTTTCCAATCCTCTTACCTGGAGAATTTTGGGGTGATGAGCAGGGTGAGCAGCGAGGAGAGAAACTGTAACCAGGATGGAAAGTGGCCTGGAGTGGTATGTAGGACATAATATCTTCTTCAAAAAGGCTGCATGTAAAAAGAGATAGAGAGAGGTTTAATACACATTCATCACATGAGGTAATGCAATATTTTCCATGTAAACTTAAGACAACATGAAAGTCCTTAACTATGCTAAAAAATAGGAGTTAGCATATAAAGATCAAGCTCCCCAGTCCCAATAAAAGTCTTTTTACCCAGACAGCATTTACCGCACTGTACTTCAAGGTTCATTTGTGGGACGTGGCTCTGTGTGTATGGACAGCATCACTATACTAAAATTAGCAATTTTATGAGGAGTTACATTATTTACTTGTATTGTGAAATAAAAGGGTTGTTTGCTTTTTTTTTTTTTTTTCCTTTAGTAAAAATAAAACAGCTTTAAATGAAACATTTTTACTTGATTGATTTTATCTGCTTTTTATGGTAACAGCTGAAATGATTGAGCTAATTGTGGATGGAGTTTATTGCACTGATGAAGGCTGCCTTCCAGGAAGTAAGAATGGAATGACTGACACTGGCTGAATTCTTTTGAGTGACTCTCAGTACCAATTTTATTCTGATCACAAATGGTCTCAAAGTTTTAGCAAAATCTTTTCGATTTTGCTGGGAAAGAGACAGACACTTTCTCTGGTACAATAAATAACAATATTGTGCTTTTGATAAAATTTCTTACCTCAGCAGAATTACTAAATCTGCATCACAGGACAACTTCTCAAGCCCATGTGTACCCTCTGTCCGAATATAATGGATCTTCTCCCTGAAACATAAACAATATTATTGGCAAGAGGAGACTGAAAGAAAAAGGTGAATAGAACATGCCACAGTTAAGGCATGAGCTAGATATAAAATTATTATTCCTTGGTGTTTCGCCAGTTCCTGTTTCTTGCTTTTCAAAAATGGCAGACAGCTTAACTGCCTGATTAATCTGCTAATCACGCTAACAAACTAGTAAAAAAATAATCTATTTATATCACTCAGTTGCCTAAGACAAAAGATATTACACCACATTTTGGAAAACAAAATAATTCTTCACCTTCTGAGCCCATGTGTAATATTATAGCTACTGTCACTAACAGAAAGACTTGTTTAAGGTTACAACTAAGATATCACCTTTCACTAAAAGTATTTCACATAATACCACTTCTTCTACCTCTGCCCATTCTAGCTGGTAAAAAACACATTAGAATATAAAGAACATGATACCAATCAAAGAAGTTACATGGTGTGTGTATAAAATCATGCATTTTGCTGCTTCAAATGAATTCTAACAAGGATGGAAAGCATGGGAAAGGATCCCAAAAGTAGTTCAGACCCATGAAAAACACAGAGCTATATCTCAGTCTGCCAGCATGTTTCTGTAGTACTGCTGTATACAAAAATATCATAGAATCATAGAATCACCAAGGTTGGAAAAGACCTAAAAGATCATCCAGTCCAACCATTCACCTATTACTAATAGCTCCCCCTAAACCATGTCCCTCAACACAACATCCAGTCTTTCTTTGAACACCCCCAAGGACTCCACCACCTCCCTGGGCAGTCCATTCCAGTGCCTGACCACCCTTTCTGAGAAGTAATACTTCCTAATGTCCAGCCTGAATCTCCCCTGCTGTAGCTTGAAAGCATTGAAATATAAAGTCAAAAGATCTGAAGTCAAGGATGTACTTTAGTACTTCTATGGATGGGGCAGAGCCAAACCCTGTAAAAGACAGACATTTGTCCCCTCGGAGTTTGCTTAAGGTCTGCTGTATGAGCATTAGATAGTAGTTGGGATTACTTCCAACCTAAGCTACAATCAAAGCAATGACTTGGAAGCAAAGGGCTTAATATCCTGTTACAAATCTTATTATATGCTGACTAGGCTGTGTAGTGTCTATCACTAGTCAATTTTGTTCTCTGCTCAAAAGGACATAAAACCATGATCTGTTCTCTGAGAAATGAGAATTCAAATTACAGCTGAGGAACAAAAGTCTGGAATAATTTGATGGTGAAGATAAAAAATTCTCAGTTACAGAAATGCACATCTTGAAGCAGCAGTTTTCATTCTTTCTTTCTCATTTTATTTGCATGTATTAATTCCTTCAAGAAGCAAGTCTAAACTTTACCCCCTAAGAACTCTTTGTCTGGCTCTCGTGTAAATTATGAGTCAGGATGGCTATCAGAAGAAAATCAGCAGGAATATATTGAAGGCTCTTCTGCTGCTCCTCCTTTGCTTCTTTACTGGGTCCCCAGTTGCACTTTTCACTATACAGAGCAAACTAAACCCTTGGGCCGAACTCTGTGTTGGTGTATGCTGGTATGGCTAAGACTGACTAAAGCCAGCTCAGGTTCTGGGCCAAAACAATTAATCTAACTTTTGGAATTAGAATGAATTTAAAATTGTCTTGGCTTTTTTTTTTTTTAATTATTTTTTTATTTTTATTTTTTTTATACCTAACAGAAAAGAAATGGGTGTAATAAAAACAGAGATACAATTTAATCACTTAGGAAAGGACTACCTTTAAGTCAGGAGAAAGACAGGAGTACTTCATAATATTGCTGCTTATAAAGACTAGAATGGCTATGTCCTTGGCTTGAGTATAAATCTGACCACAGGGGAAAATTCTTACTTCTACTGGAATTACTTGCTTTTTGCTGTTCACTCCCATCAAAACTGTATGTTAATGCTATCTTCTGAAAAGCAAGGTGATAACTGTAGATGAAGATAGTTTCTGCTATTTAGTGACACTTAGAGACAGTTCTGGATTTTTTGGCAATAGTGAGTAGAATTTGCTTTTTTGACTACAGTAAATAACTTAAGGAATTTGGTGTCAGCAACGTGGAACAAAGCAGTACCTGAGTGCATGGTTTCTGGCCAAACTGGGCTGACGCTCTTGCAGCATCTCAAAAATGTTAGGTTGGCGTAGAAATGCAACAATCTTGTCATTGTAAGCTAAAAAGGGAAAAAAGTAATACAGAGGCTTTATTTACCATTGAGGGGGCCTTTTGGACATCACTGTGATGATGCAAGGGCCCACTGACTGCACTGTTACTGAGACAAGGGACAACATAGAGCTACATATGTGACTGACAAATTGTTCTAAAGATTTTTTTGTAAGCTCTGCTTTGAAAAGGGAAATTTGGCTTACCCAGAGGTAATGTCTCATAATGATGCTGGTTTCGAATAGCTGTTACGAGACTATTGCCTGGTCTGGCCAACAGAGTAACTCCTCTGTTCCGAGAGACTTCAGAAGCCTACAACAAAAGAAGAAAGGAGAAAAATGAGCAAATGGCAATCAGCAGCACACCAATTGATAAAAATGTTTTTGACCTTTACTTTTATGACTTTCAGAGTGGTCCATGATGCTGACTGAATGGAGGACAGCAAGTCTGCATGAAAATTATAGCTTTCCACTTCAGTCAGTGTAAAAATATCAGGTAAGGTTGTGCTCCCAAATGTCGGGACATTATTATCCACAGCTATCATACCTCTTCTATGCTACAGTGAAAGCAACAGAGTCCAGAAGTAAATGCACATTAGAAAAGGTCTTACAGTGATGGAGTTCTCTGTCAGTGAAAATAAAATCTCTGCCACATTATACAGTATCTTGTTCTAGCATAACTGTATTTATATCAACATTTTTACAGCAATGTTAATTTGAAAAACAAAAAACTCACAACACTACAAGTGTTCTCTCTGTATTGTTGAAAGGACATTTAACATTTAACAATATGTTAACAATTTACATTAACATTTAACATTTAACAATATGTGTGCCACGGTGGCGCAGTGGTAGAATTGCTGCTTGCAACACCAGTGGCCCAGGATTCGAATCCCCTCTGTGGAGCAGGGGGTAGAAGTGCCACTTCGCTACACAGGGGGCTCAAAACCCGGGAGTTGGACTCGATGATCTCTAAGGTCTCTTCCAACTCACACGATACTGTGATACTGTGATACTGTGAGGTGAGCAAGATATAACTGCGTTGAGCACAGTTCAGAACGGCTTTTGCCTAACTTTCATAACCAGAAACAGATACTGAATTGTATGTGCTGAAAAAAACAAAACAAAACAAAACAAAAAAACAAACATCAACTAAAAAAGTAAGTAAATTAGGAGGAATGAAGAGGAAATTTATCACTGTTACTTAATTGAGAGACTTTACTTAAAGAATGCCACTGTCCTAAACACAGTATCTAAAGGAGGGAAGAGAGATTCATTGGAAGGTAGGCAGACACTTAGATCAGCAGATATTAAAAGCCATACAATAACAGCAATTTGTCTTCAGTATGTCACTATGTAATTTGGTTCATCTAATGCAGGGTAAACTGATAGATTTATAGACATGGTTCTACAGCACTGTAATTGATTCTGAGATGTTGCAACCAGTGTGGAGTGTCTAACCCCATCACAGAGCCTTTCAATGATACAATATCATTTCCTGGGCTTTATATAACTGCTGGATTTAAAAAGTTCCTGCGTGTTTGACCCTCCTACTAGCTTGCTGTGGTTTGGGTCAGTAAGGAGAGTTATATTACTGCTACATCTTCATACATCCTTGATCTTTCTTACTAATAAGGAACTCTTGCCACTCCATTATGCATGCTTACTTATTTTTCTTTTGTCTTCAAATTTTCTACCATTCCATCATAGTGATTTCTACTGCAGAAAAAAAAAATATCTGAGAGAGAATGCAAAGTTTTCATTCAAAAATTAGGCAACCAAGAGTTTAATCAACAACCGTTTCTCTCTAATAGATTGACTCCCTTAAGAAAGTGCTCATGGAAGCCTCATTAGCATTCTTGTCAAATTAAGTAATATACAATGCAATTTAACATCAAGAATCTGCATAGATGAATATCAAAACAGGGGTCATTTTTTCAGGAGAAAAACTCAAATAGAGAAAAGCATAAATATTAAAGAATAATTTATGAAATGTTTTCTTGGAAGAGGGAAATGGGATTATTATATGCAGATTTTAATTTTTTTTCCCCTTAAATAAACAACATAGTCCATTCAGCAGGTAGAGATTAAGTTAAAAGTAGTGTTTTGAGTCTCTGCTTGACCTGTTAGTAGTTGGATAATCTCTGAATAAAAACACTTCAAAGCAATAGGCAGCCTTCAACAGAATCTGTTTGGCTGCTCTCTGTTCTCTTCCAAGAATGAAATTAATTTCCATAAAGCAAAGAAAATGGCCATATTTGAGAAAACTTATTTTTATGCTTTAATTTCATGAATGAATCTTAAAAGTATACATGGAATATCAAAACAATTATTTATTTGCAATGAAAGGTATTCAATTCAATACCACAGATCCTTAGCAACAGTCAAGGACATGTTTTGACAAACTGAAAAGATTTGTGGATGTCACAGAAGGGTGAGCCGGTGATCACCATTTGTTACATGATGACCACAACCTAATCACTGAGCTAGATTTGGTTAGGGAAATCTGGAACTTGATGGTAAGACTGTCATGGTTTGATGATTTTTGTTATTGGTATTCCACATCATAACACCATGAAGCATACTGGAAGTTAATGAGTTAATGCTCCAATTCCATGGATTGTCCATACTTCTAGTTACCTGTCCCAGAAGTGAAGAATAAATTACAGCTTCCAGAAGACTTCATTATTCTGTTTCTGTTTTCCATTCAGAGGGAATGATAAAAATGACTGGGAGCCATGAAGCTCTCTCTCTGCTCATCTTTGTAGTGTGTGATCCCTAGTCACCTCATCTATAGCATTAGAGGAAGGACGCTTTTTTTAGACACTCTCTCTCATTTTATTTGATTTACTAGCTTTGATTCCAATTATATTGTATTATACTGTGTTATCTCATATCCCACTATTTTATTTAGTAAATTCATTTTCTCCCTTAGATCACTGCTGCTGTTTTCCTCCTCTGGGCCCATCTGCCTATCTTTTCCCTACCCTCTTTCCCCTTTTTCTGGGACATGGGTCCATGAGTTCGTTCCTCCTCATTAATCCACTTTTACATGGAGTACATCCTTCAGAAAAGCACTGTGTTTTGGCCTGAGAATACGAAAAATGAGATGTAATTACTATGTAGATTAGTTCCTAATGATAACTCTTCTCACTGAATTTCAACCCTGCCTTATGTCAATTGAATTGGTTAGATTTTACTTTCAATAACCAGTTCTTGCAATATCTGTTCTTTGCTAGGTTAAGTAGAATCCCACATATTGTATTTTCTTTTTGACTATTGCTGAATACTATGGTTATAATCTCTTAGAACCATTATCACTTCTTCATGATTGCACAGTTCAAAGCAATTGGCAATTGTGTGAAGCTGGGATACTTCTTTTTTCCCATTTGGGCTCATTTGTCATAGAATAATAGAATGGCTTGGGTTGGAAGGGACCCCAAGGGTCATTAAGTTCCAATCCCTCTTTCACAGGCAAGGCCACCAACCTCTAGATCTGGTACTAGACCAGTCTTCCCAGGACCCCACCCGACCTGGTCTTGAACACCTCCAGGGATGAAACATCCACAACCTCTCTGGGCAGCCTGTTCCAGCAGTTCACTAGTCTTTCTGTGAAGAAATTCCCCCTAACATCAAATCTTAACCTTCACTCCTTAAGCTTAAATCTATTACCCCTTCTACCTATTGCAATTTACCTACGTACATTATCCCTTGTAATTTACCTATGATTTTTATCTGCTATTTCTGCAACTCATGATGTAGCATCATAAAGTCCCTGGGAAGTCCATAAAGACACTCAGCAACTCCTTTGGGCACTTGGGCAGACTGACTGCTGTTTATATGTGCAAAAGCAGGGAGGAGAGTTTCATTCTCAGTCTACTTCTTATGCCTTCTCTGGCATTCACAAGGAATCATGATTGAAGCTGCACTGCTCAGCTCTCCTTCATATCCATTTGGCATCTATGCATCATGTTAACACTAGCAGTCATCTTTCTTGATCCTTCATACAGAAGGATCTTGATGACAAATTCCAGAGGCCACACCACCTGCTCAACAAAAAAAACAACTAGCCTAAAGATAACTGAGACAAAGCTGGGAGAAAGCCCCAAGTGTGTTCCTACAGATATGATTCCCACATACTGGAGAGTTGGTCAGGGAGGAACCTGATGAGGTTTAACAAGAGCAAGTGTAGAGTCCTGTACTTGGGGAGGAATAACCGCAATCATCAGTATAGGCTAGGGTATAACCTGCTGGAGAGGAACTCTGTGCAGAAAGATCAGGGTGTCCTGGTGGACAACAGGTTGGACATGAGCAAGTAGTGTGCCCCTGTGGCCAAGAAGGCCATAGGCATCCTGCTGTGCAATAAAAGGAACATGGCAGCAGGTCAAGGGAGGTGATACTCCCTATCTTCTCTGCCCTGGTGAAGCCACATTTAGAATACTGTGTCCAGTTCTGGGATCCTCAGTTCAAAAAACACATGGTTCTCCTGGAAGGAATGAATTGAAGGGCCACAAAGATGATTAAGGGCCTGAAGCATCTCCCATGTGAGGAAAGGCTGAATAACCTGGGTCTGTATAGCCTGGGGAAAAGAAGACTGAGGGAGGTCCTGATCAATGTTTATAAATATCTAAAGGGAAATGGATGACACCAGGCTCTTCTCAGTGCTGCACAGCAATAGGACAAGAAGTAATGGTCTAAAGAACTCAAACATAGGAAGTTCCATACAAACATGCAGAAGAACTTCTTTATAGTAAGGGTACAGTAAGAGAACACTGGAACAGGTTGTCCAGAGAGGCTGTGGAGTCTCCTTTTATGGAGATATTCAAGACCCAGCTGGACACCTACCCGTGTGACCTATTGTAAGGTATTGGCTTTATCAGGGGGACTATACTCAATGATCTCTTGAGGTACCTTCCAACCCCTGCAATTCTGTGATTCTGTAAGTTAAAAATCTCACTCCAATATATCCTGTGATTTACAGAACAAAAGTATGTCCAAACATACTGTGAAGAAATAGCATGGAACATAAAGTTTCATGGCCCAAGTTGCAAACATTTGAATCTTTTCCTTCTAAATGGTGTGCTTCCAGGCACAGATCCAAAGACCTTGGAAATCAATGGGAATGCTTCCAGTGGAGGAGCAATTATTCCCAGAGGGGAAACTAATGGCTATGAAAGCACTATGAGATCTGGACCACTGAGGCAGTGAAAGTGCCAACACTGATAGCTGCCTAGATAGAAGGCAACTCTTCACTCTCTTACCTGTACACGATGTTTTGTTTTTGGCAGCCTTGCAACCACTTGAAAAACTAAGTGTATTTCTTGTGTTAGGTTGGCTGAGTAGCTCAGCAGCATTTCTATCCTTTACAGGGTGGATTTTAAGCAAGCCTCAGGAAAGTATGAGCCCAAATGTGGATCATCACAGAGGCGGCTTTCACATTCATATCACTTGAATCAGTCACAATAAAAACATTAAAGTGCAGGCTGCTGGCAGAGGAAAGTTGTTGAACTGGTGGGAGGATAGGACTGAAAGAGACACTGACGCACTTCAGTATTCTGAAAATATTGTGCTGTATTCACAAAAAAGACTCGATCAAAGCTACTTATGTCTTGCCTGCCCTTGGTGTTGAAGCACTGACCTCACACTTAAATGAGCTCCTGATTCTAAGTTCCTTTGGTAGTAGGAAATGTTCAGACTAGTTCCACTGGAATAAATGTCAATGTCAATTTCACAAACACTTCTCCTGATGATTTTCTGCAAGAGATAGATCCTGTGGACCTTACACATATCTACTCCCATTCAGCCACAATGTTCACAAATCTTCAATTGTATAAAGAATCTGATTACCAGTATCCCTTCCTTCTTAACTCCACAAAACAAAAACGGTATTTATGCACCTGCTATCCTTCCCACACTACTCATTGAAATAAGTAATCTCCATGAAACATAGGAAAGATTGTTTAGCATGATTTCAAGGTTAGGGAAGAAAACCTTAATATGCACTACTGCGCCTGCTAGGGAGTATATCTCTTCAGAGAACAGTGTCACAGTGGAGAATGAAGAAAGATACAAGGCTGTTGAAGTATCAAAGTATACAAATAATGAGTGGCTTGCCTTTACTAAAGCAAAATAAGGATGTCAAACATGGGTTCTTTTTTAAAATCTGCTTTGTCACCATTTCACTGTAATTTTTAGTTTACTTGTTTATTATTTTATTCTGAAAATGGTAAAAATATAAATCTTCATTATCAGCAAGCGCTCACAGAAATCATTCAGAAAAAAGAACTCTTACTTCTTTGGAAGATAAAAATCCACAAGACCTTTGTTTCAACATATTTTAAACTGACTGCTGTGAAAAGGGATCAGTGTTGATATTAGCATGGTTACCTCTCCAGCACTATAGCTACGAAGCCGCTGAAGATGTTGCCTGTGAGTCAAGTGATTAGGAAGACGACCATTCTGCAGTGGGATCCTGGGATCTATGAATGTGGTAGCACGACTGTTGTGGTCAACGAAGAAAGACTGAAATATACAGGAACAATGTGGAGTGGTTATTTTTGAAAGAAGAAAGCCAACACTGTGAAAGTACTGTGGCAACATACAGTGAAAACCACTAGAAACTGCATATCAGAAATCCCCTGCTAAGACACAGCCCACAGATAGTATCTTCAAATGATAGGACTTTCTTAGCCAAATTTAGAACAGCTCCTGGAAAACATCTGAAGCTACAGAGCTCAAAATTACATGTAAGAGCCATGAGGTAAACAAGGCAGAAGAGAAGAAAATTACTAGGGAACACTGTTTATTTGGTAGCAAAGTCTTATGGAAGCAGACACTGTCTTTTGCATGACAGACCTCTACTTTGGATGAAACCTTCATTACTCCAGTACTTCCTCAGATATGGTGTGATATTCCACAGGAAACTAGAAGGGTACCGCTATGCTCTACAAAATTTGTTCCTGATGCTTTTTTTTCCCTTGCTTTTAAAATAACTGATTGCTGCAAGTTATTTAATCCTTTTTTTTTTTTTTTTTTTTTTTTTTTTTTTTTACCATTTTTGAGATACGAATGAGGGAACCTTCAATGATCACATAGCCTGAAGTGATTAGTTTTGTTGGTACTCTTACCTTGCCCTGCTGGTCAGTTTTTATTTCCCAGCCACGAGGAAGCTCTAGTCGGGTGTCAGCAAACATGTTGATAAAATTTACAAGGTCTCTGTTGTGCTGATAGCGCTCAAAATTACGAGCATCTCTACGGATCTTCAGAATCATATGCTTCAAGCAGGTACTGTTAGTGAAGACTCGATAGGCACTCTTTGAAATGGAAAATAGAAGTGAGAAAAAAGAGTTCTAATTTCAAAATGACATGCTTAGTTATTTCTTGGGACATCTGTCCAAAAAAATGCAACACATACTATGAGAGTTGCATTAAATTGAACAACTATTTTACACAAACATTTGGAAGTAAGAAATACAATGTGGAAAGCCAACCATTTCTGCACACTGTGCAGTAACCCTCCATACAAACTGCTTCATAAAGCACTCCAAAAAGACAGTTAGCTAAAACACTACCTACTCAAGCTGCATGTAGTTGTGTCTATTTCATATCTTTCATAGACTAGCAGGAAGTCTGCTTGTGTGACTGGATGATCCAAGAAAGGTGCGAAGATGGCTGTGAACATGTATTTACGGTATAATTAAAATTAAGATACTTTTGGTAGGATTTATCAGCTGAAGAGTACTGCAGTGCAGATGTCTGTCTGTATGTTTGTTACCTTATTTATGGTCACTTTATAGTGACAGAACAGAAACAGACACATTCAATTGTCTATTTTTAGAAGATATCAGTTGCTTCCTGGAACTGAGCATTTGTTTCTGCATTGACTAAAAAGCCTGTCAGATGGAGATGTTTTTATGAGTCACATGAATACCATTCTGAAGGCAGGTAGTCATATCTCACCATGGACATTAAAGACACTTTTTAGGAGAATATCCAGTTATGCAGATCTGAGTGAGTTAGTGCTGATCCAGGTGCAGAAAAGGAGCCAAACTGAACTGTATTTGTTGCCACAGTGTATTCAGTGATACAATACCACAAAATACACATGTGGAGGCAACATTTTTTCTTATCCACAGGCCACTACTCTTGGACCTCTACTCCAGGGAAAAGGTTCAAGACAGGGTAGGAAACTTCACAGAAAATGTGCATTCTTTCTGAGCATTTCACAAGAGAGAAAATGAGTGCTCTGGTTATACTGGTCACCTGAAAGGACTGAATTACTCACTAGAGCATTCATTATACTACATGAAATACTTTCTGCCTTTTCTACCTCCTTGAGCAATTAAGGGTCAACAGAGAATTCCTGTCTCCACTGAAGTGAGTCCTAGCATGTTTGTATGTAATCTGTCCAGTGAGTCTGGTTCCAAAAGTTTTGAATTCTCAATTTCTGTGTACTTTTAATGTATTATTGCAACTACAATGCAATAAAACATTTACAAGTATTAGTTTTATAATGTAGGGTTTATAGTTGTAGTAGTGATGAGAAGGGAATACTCTTTGCAGCAAAGGCCCTTAATTATGATAAAACATTGGTATATGTAGTGAAATCAACAGAGATATTATCTCTGCCCTGAAAATACAACCTGAATATAATTCAGGAAAGCTTTATGGTCACAAATAGCTTAGTTCTCACCCTACTCCGTTACAGAAGTTCTATTTCAATTTAATGTTTGATCAATCACACTGATCAGCACAACAGAAACAAAAAAAAGTATAGTAGATTTACCTCTCAGTAGAAATAAAGTATTTGCATAATGAGAGCCTTTCCCATTTAACTCTCACCGCTACATTATGTTTTCCAAACTCACCTACACTAGTATAACTAGTAGATTGAAATTTTAATGGAGGCATGTTGCTAAAATATAACAATGGCATTAAGCCACGAATTATGTGGGTCATTATTTCTGTGCAAGTGGAATCTATATGACTATTTGACAGATGTTTCAACAGATCGTTATTGTTTCCATGTTAGAGACAATTTTATAAGCTAAAACTGAAAGTTTCTTTTGATTTTTTTATTTCAATAAGAAATGAAATTGAGATTTAAGTCTGTTAAGACTTTTTCTTGCATCACTACAGAAACATTTGCCCCATCTGCAAATAACTATACTGAGTGAAAATTATACTGTTCCCTGACATAAATCCTCATATATTACTCTGTCAATGGAAGTAATTGTGTGCACTACATAACATAGTTCAGGTAATGTCAGATGAGTAAACATATGCCGCCTTCGGCAGGACTTCAGGAGCAATGAGCTCTGGGAGAGGCTTGGAGAAGGACAGGTGATTTCAATCCACAAAGTGCTATGGCCAGAAACAGTCATTTGTCGTTACTTAAAAACTGTGCTGAGATAACTTTTCAAGTGTTTCAATTCCTGTTTGTTGCAAAAAGAAAGGGCATACCTATCCAGAAATAGAGCATTTTCCAAATAGTCAGAAGTCATGTGTGGATGCCTAGCTAAACCTGCATTCGAGATAAGGAAACCAAGACTGGAACTGCATCTTCTTGTGAGATTTCCCTACATACTTGTCGTGGTGAATCTACCACTGAACTTTTTCCACTCCACATCAGGTTTGTAACAAAACATACAAACTTACTGTATTAATTTAAAAAAGAAGAAAAAAAAAAAAAAGAAAAAAAAAGTTATTTTAATGTTTGAAACTTCATTTTTATTCTTGTTCTTTTTGTTCCAAAATAGCTACACTGACTTGAGTCAGTATTTCTTTCATTGCTTTATGCCTACCTGCTTCTTGAGAGTGCAAACTGGAGTTAATAACTTTTCCCCTCTCTCTGTTCCCCTGAGATTTTTTTGCAATC